>NW_024608629.1:0-70789 GCF_018296145.1 Oncorhynchus tshawytscha | reverse complement strand
TCTCTCGGAGGACCCGAGCCCTAGGACCTGAGCTCCAGGACTACCTGACATGATGACTCCTTGCTGTCCCCAGTCCACCTGGCCATGCTGCTGTTCCAGTTTCAACTGACCTGAGCCCTAGAACCATGCCCCAGGACTACCTGACATGATGACTCCTTGCTGTCCCCAGTCCACCTGGCCATGCTGCTGCTCCAGTTTCAACTTCCACCTGACTGTGCTGCTGCTCCAGTTTCAACTGTTCTGCCTTATTATTATTCGACCATGCTGGTCATTTATGAACATTTGAACATCTTGGCCATGTTCTGTTATAATCTCCACCCGGCACAGCCAGAAGAGGACTGGCCACCCCACATAGCCTGGTTCCTCTCTAGGTTTCTTCCTAGGTTTTGGCCTTTCTAGGGAGTTTTTCCTAGCCACCGTGCTTCTACACCTGCATTGCTTGCTGTTTGGGGTTTTAGGCTGGGTTTCTGTACAGCACTTTGAGATATCAGCTGATGTACGAAGGGCTATATAAATAAATTTGATTTGATTTGAGTCTCAGGGGTTGTAGAATTTCAGACCATACATATATTTTGGCACGGTGGTTTCAACATCACTGTCAAAATCTGAAGTTCGGTATCAATATTTTTTTTTTCTTTTTGGACATTTTTGCAAGAAGGTCGGGTTCCTCGTTAGCGCAGTAGGTAGTGCGTCAGTCTCATAATCTGAAGGTTGTGAGTTTGATCCTCAAACGGGGCAGCAAAGCTTTTCAAAAAGAGTGTTGGCTGAAGATGAAGTGAAAATGAATTCACTCTCATTTTGGACTTTCACACAATACATACTTTTGTCAAGGTGGATACCACATCTTAAGGTCCATATCGATATGTATTACTTTAGAATGAAATCAATCTTTTTGTCTCAGGGGTTGTAGAATTTCAGACCATACATATATTTTGGCACGGTGGTTTCAACATCACTGTCAAAATCTGAAGTTCGGTATCAATATTTTTTTTTTTCTTTTTGGACATTTTTGAAAGAAGGGCCTCGTTAGCGCAGTAGGTAGCGCGTCAGTCTCATAATCTGAAGGTCGTGAGTTCGATCCTCACACAATACATACTTTTGGCATCTTAAGGTCCAAAGTATTTTCAAAAGAGTGTTGGCTGAAGATGAAGTGAAAATGAATTCATTGTCGTTTTGGACTTTCACACAATACATACTTTTGTCAAGGTGGATACCACATCTTAAGGTCCATATCGATATGTATTACTTTAGAATGAAATCAATCTTTTTGTCTCAGGGGTTGTAGAATTTCAGACCATACATATATTTTGGCACGGTGGTTTCAACATCACTGTCAAAATCTGAAGTTCGGTATCAATATTTTTTTTTTTTCTGTTTGGACATTTTTGAAAGAAGGGCCTCGTTAGCGCAGTAGGTAGCGCGTCAGTCTCATAATCTGAAGGTCGTGAGTTCGATCCTCACACAGGGCAGCAAAGCTTTTCAAAAGAGTGTTGGCTGAAGATGAAGTGAAAATGAATTCATTGTCGTTTTGGACTTTCACACAATACATACTTTTGTCAAGGTGGATACCACATCTTAAGGTCCATATCGATATGTATTACTTTAGAATGAAATCAATCTTTTTGTCTCAGGGGTTGTAGAATTTCAGACCATACATATATTTTGGCACGGTGGTTTCAACATCACTGTCAAAATCTAAAGTTCGGGATCAATATTTTTTTTTTTTTTTTGGACATTTTTGAAAGAAGGGGCCTCGTTAGCGCAGTAGGTAGCGCGTCAGTCTCATAATCTGAAGGTCGTGAGTTCGATCCTCACACAGGGCATCAAAGTTTTTCAAAAGACAGTGTTGGCTGAAGATGAAGTGAAAATGAATTCTCTGTCGTTCTGGACTTTCACACAATACATACTTTTGTCAAGGTGGATACCACATCTTAAGGTCCATATCGATATGTATTACTTTAGAATGAAATCAATCTTTTTGTCTCAGGGGTTGTAGAATTTCAGACCATACATATATTTTGGCACGGTGGTTTCAACATCACTGTCAAAATCTGAAAGTTCGGGATCAATATTTTTTTTTCTATTTGGACATTTTTGAAAGGGCCTCGTTAGCGCAGTAGGTAGTGCGTCAGTCTCATAATCTGAAGGTCGTGAGTTTGATCCTCAAACGGGGCAGCAAAGCTTTTAAAAATACAGTGTTGGCTGAAGATGAAGTGAAAATGAATTCACTCTCATTTTGGACTTTCACACAATACATACTTTTGTCAAGGTGGATACCACATCTTAAGGTCCATATCGATATGTATTACTTTAGAATGAAAGCAATCTTACTCTCACACGTTTTACACCGCGTAGTCATACTCCGGTGATATGGATAAATAAAATTATCTGTTTATTTGTAGTTAAAAAAAAGGCACAAAAGGTCTTATTAACAGTCAGATAAACACATTATTATCATTGTCCTCTTCTTCGTTGCTTCCACGTGTACAGAGATGTTCTCACGCGCGCACACACAGTCTGAGTCACACTCCAGTCTGATCCAGGTCCAGTCTGCTGCAGTCCGGGATTACAGATAGAGTCCTGGAGACAAACAATCCGTCAGTAACACAACAGACACTCCTCTGTTTTCTACTCTTGTAGAGAAGGGGGACGGGACTCTTGGAGAAGGGGGGACGGGACTCTTGTAGAGAAGGGGGGACGGGGACTCTTGGGGGGGGGGACTCTTGTAGAGAAGGGGGGACGGGGACTCTTGTAGAGAAGGGGGGACGGGGACTCTTGTAGAGAAGGGGGGACGGGGACTCTTGTAGAGAAGGGGGACGGGGACTCTTGTAGAAGGGGGGAGGGGGACTCTTGTAGAGAAGGGGGGACGGGGACTCTTGTAGAGAAGGGGGACGGGGACTCTTGTAGAGAAGGGGGACGGGGGACTCTTGTAGAGAAGGGGGACGGGGACTCTTGTAGAGAAGGGGGGACGGGGGACTCTTGTAGAGAAGGGGGGACGGGGACTCTTGTAGAGAAGGGGGGGGAGGGGACTCTTGTAGAGAAGGGGGACGGGGACTCTTGTAGAGAAGGGGGACGGGGACTCTTGTAGAGAAGGGGGACGGGGACTCTTGTAGAGAAGGGGGGACGGGGACTCTTGTAGAGAAGGGGGGACGGGGACTCTTGTAGAGAAGGGGGACGGGGACTCTTGTAGAGAAGGGGGGGACGGGGACTCTTGTAGAGAAGGGGGGGGACGGGGACTCTTGTAGAGAAGGGGGGGGACGGGGACTCTTGTAGAGAAGGGGGGACGGGGACTCTTGTAGAGAAGGGGGGACGGGGACTCTTGTAGAGAAGGGGGACGGGGACTCTTGTAGAGAAGGGGGACTCTTGTAGAGAAGGGGGGACGGGGACTCTTGTAGAGAAGGGGGACGGGGACTCTTGTAGAGAAGGGGGACGGGGACTCTTGTAGAGAAGGGGGACGGGGACTCTTGTAGAGAAGGGGGACGGGGACTCTTGTAGAGAAGGGGGACGGGGACTCTTGTAGAGAAGGGGGACGGGGACTCTTGTAGAGAAGGGGGGACGGGGACTCTTGTAGAGAAGGGGGAACGGGGACTCTTGTAGAGAAGGGGGAACGGGGACTCTTGTAGAGAAGGGGGACGGGGACTCTTGTAGAGAAGGGGGACGGGGACTCTTGTAGAGAAGGGGGACGGGGAGAAGGGGGACTCTTGTAGAGAAGGGGGACGGGGACTCTTGTAGAGAAGGGGGGGGACGGGGACTCTTGTAGAGAAGGGGGGACGGGGACTCTTGTAGAGAAGGGGGACGGGGACTCTTGTAGAGAAGGGGGACGGGGACTCTTGTAGAGAAGGGGGGACGGGGACTCTTGTAGAGAAGGGGGACGGGGACTCTTGTAGAGAAGGGGGACGGGGACTCTTGTAGAGAAGGGGGACGGGGACTCTTGTAGAGAAGGGGGACTCTTGGGGACTCTTGTAGAGAAGGGGGACGGGGACTCTTGTAGAGAAGGGGGACGGGGACTCTTGTAGAGACTCTTGTAGAGAAGGGGGACGGGGACTCTTGTAGAGAAGGGGGACGGGGACTCTTGTAGAGAAGGGGGACGGGGACTCTTGTAGAGAAGGGGGACGGGGACTCTTGTAGAGAAGGGGGACGGGGACTCTTGTAGAGAAGGGGGACGGGGACTCTTGTAGAGAAGGGGGACGGGGACTCTTGTAGAGAAGGGGGACGGGGACTCTTGTAGAGAAGGGGGACGGGGACTCTTGTAGAGAAGGGGGACGGGGACTCTTGTAGAGAAGGGGGACGGGGACTCTTGTAGAGAAGGGGGGACGGGGACTCTTGTAGAGAAGGGGGACGGGGACTCTTGTAGAGAAGGGGGACGGGGACTCTTGTAGAGAAGGGGGACGGGGACTCTTGTAGAGAAGGGGGACGGGGGACTCTTGTAGAGAAGGGGGACGGGGACTCTTGTAGAGAAGGGGGACGGGGACTCTTGTAGAGAAGGGGGACGGGGACTCTTGTAGAGAAGGGGGACGGGGACTCTTGTAGAGAAGGGGGACGGGGACTCTTGTAGAGAAGGTACGGAGATACGGAGGTACGGAATCCCGGAGACGGGACTTGTAGAGAAGGTGGGGAGTGTGTTGTGAGACTTACTCTCTGATTAAGTCTGTGAGGTAGTGCCAGAAGGGGTCAGGCCTGGAGACAGAACAATACTGACATGTTACCACTGTTACCCCCATATGTTACATACTGATGTTACATACTGATGTTACATACTGATATGTTACACACTGATATGTTACACACTGATATGTTACATACCGATGTTACATACTGATGTTACATACTGATATGCTACCCACTGATATGTTACATACTGATATGTTACATACTGATATATTACCCACTGATATGTTACCCGCTGATATGTTACATACTGATATGTTACATACTGATATGTTACATACTGATATGTTACCCCCTGATATGTTACATACTGATATGTTACCCCCTGATATGTTACATACTGATATGTTACCCCCTGATATATTACCCGCTGATATGTTACATACTGATATATTACATACTGATATATTACCCGCTGATATGTTACATACTGATATGTTACATACTGATATATTACCCCCTGATATGTTACATACTGATATGTTACATACTGATATGTTACATACTGATATGTTACCCGTTGATATGTTACATACTGATATGTTACCCCCTGATATGTTACATACTGATATGTTACATACTGATATATTACATACTGATATGTTACATACTGATATATTACATACTGATATGTTACCCGTTGATATGTTACCCCCTGATATATTACATACTGATATGTTACCCCCTGATATGTTACATACTGATATGTTACCCCCTGATATGTTACATACCGATATGTTACTCCCTGATATGTTACATACTGATATGTTACCCCCTGATATATTACATACTGATATGTTACCCGCTGATATGTTACACACTGATATGTTACACACTGATATGTTACACACTGATATGTTACATACTGATATGTTACCCGCTGATATATTACATACTGATATATTACATACTGATATGTTACATACTGATATGTTACCCCCTGATATGTTACCCCTGATATGTTACCCCCTGATATGTTACGTACTGATATGTTACATACTGATATGTTACATACTGATATGTTACATACTGATATATTACCCCTGATATGTTACATACTGATATGTTACATACTGATATGTTACATACTGATATGTTACCCGTTGATATGTTACATACTGATATGTTACCCCCTGATATGTTACATACTGATATGTTACATACTGATATATTACATACTGATATATTACATACTGATATGTTACCCGTTGATATGTTACCCCCTGATATATTACATACTGATATGTTACATACTGATATGTTACCCCCTGATATGTTACATACCGATGTTACTCCCTGATATGTTACATACTGATATGTTACCCCCTGATATATTACATACTGATATGTTACCCGCTGATATGTTACACACTGATATGTTACACACTGATATGTTACACACTGATATGTTACATACTGATATGTTACCCGCTGATATATTACATACTGATATATTACATACTGATATGTTACATACTGATATGTTACATACTGATATGTTACCCCTGATATGTTACCCCCTGATATGTTACCCCCTGATATGTTACCCCTGATATGTTACCCCTGATATGTTACATACTGATATGTTACCCCTGATATGCTACATACTGATATATTACATACTGATATGTTACATACTGATATGTTACATACTGATATATTACATACTGATATGTTACATACTGATATGTCACATACTGATATGTTACATACATGTTACATTCTGATATGTTACATACTGATATATTACATACTGATATGTTACTCCCTGATATATTACATACTGATATGTTACCCCCTGATATGCTACATACTGATATATTACATACTGATATGTTACATACTGATATGTTACATACTGATATATTACATACTGATATGTTACATACTGATATGTTACCCCCTGATATGTTACATACCGATATATTACATACTGATATGTTACATACTGATATGTTACATACTGATATGTTACATGCTGATATGTTACATACTGATATGTTACCCCCTGATATATTACATACTGATATATTACATACTGATATGTTACATACTGATATGTTACCCCCTGATATATTACATACTGATATGTTACATACTGATATGTTACCCCCTGATATATTACATACTGATATGTTACATACTGATATGTTACATACTGATATGTTACCCCCTGATATATTACATACTGATATATTACATACTGATATATTACATACTGATATGTTACATACTGATATATTACATACTGATATGTTACATACTGATATATTACATACTGATATGTTACATACTGATATGTTACCCGCTGATATGTTACATACAGATATATTACATACTGATATGTTACCCGCTGATATGTTACCCGCTGATATGTTACATACTGATATGTTACATACTGATATGTTACATACTGATATGTTACCCGCTGATATGTTACATACTGATATATTACATACTGATATATTACATACTGATATGTTACATACTGATATGTTACCCGCTGATATGTTACCCACTGATATATTACATACTGATATGTTACATACTGATATGTTACCCGCTGATATGTTACATACTGATATGTTACATACTGATATGTTACATACTGATATGTTACCCGCTGATATGTTACACACTGATATGTTACACACTGATATGTTACACACTGATATGTTACATACTGATATGTTACCCGCTGATATATTACATACTGATATATTACATACTGATATGTTACATACTGATATGTTACATACTGATATGTTACCCCCTGATATGTTACGTACTGATATGTTACCCCCTGATATGTTACGTACTGATATGTTACATACTGATATGTTACCCCCTGATATGCTACATACTGATATATTACATACTGATATGTTACATACTGATATGTTACATACTGATATATTACATACTGATATGTTACATACTGATATGTCACATACTGATATGTTACATACATGTTACATTCTGATATGTTACATACTGATATATTACATACTGATATGTTACTCCCTGATATATTACATACTGATATGTTACATACTGATATGTTACATACTGATATATTACATACTGATATGTTACATACTGATATGTTACCCCCTGATATGTTACCCCCTGATATGTTACGTACTGATATGTTACATACTGATATGTTACCCCTGATATGCTACATACTGATATATTACATACTGATATGTTACATACTGATATGTTACATACTGATATATTACATACTGATATGTTACATACTGATATGTCACATACTGATATGTTACATACATGTTACATTCTGATATGTTACATACTGATATATTACATACTGATATGTTACTCCCTGATATATTACAT
This sequence comes from Oncorhynchus tshawytscha, assembly GCF_018296145.1. NCBI lineage: Eukaryota > Metazoa > Chordata > Actinopteri > Salmoniformes > Salmonidae > Oncorhynchus > Oncorhynchus tshawytscha. The sequence goes on along the minus strand of NW_024608629.1, from coordinate 62,758 downwards.
ACTGATATGTTACATACTGATATGTTACATACTGATATATTACATACTGATATGTTACATACTGATATGTTACCCCCTGATATGTTACCCCCTGATATGTTACGTACTGATATGTTACATACTGATATGTTACCCCCTGATATGCTACATACTGATATATTACATACTGATATGTTACATACTGATATGTTACATACTGATATATTACATACTGATATGTTACATACTGATATGTCACATACTGATATGTTACATACATGTTACATTCTGATATGTTACATACTGATATATTACATACTGATATGTTACTCCCTGATATATTACATACTGATATGTTACATACTGATATGTTACTCCCTGATATATTACATACTGATATGTTACATACTGATATATTACATACTGATATGTTACATACTGATATGTTACATACTGATATGTTACATACTGATATGTTACATACTGATATGTTACATACATGTTACATTCTGATATGTTACATACTGATATATTACATACTGATATATTACATACTGATATGTTACATACTGATATATTACATACTGATATGTTACATACCGATATATTACATACTGATATGTTACATACTGATATGTTACATACTGATATGTTACATACTGATATGTTACATACTGATATGTTACATACTGATATGTTACATACATGTTACATTCTGATATGTTACATACTGATATATTACATACTGATATATTACATACTGATATGTTACATACATGTTACATTCTGATATATTACATACTGATATGTTACATACTGATATATTACATACTGATATGTTACATACTGATATGTTACATACTGATATGTTACATACTGATATGTTACATACTGATATGTTACATACTGATATATTACATACTGATATGTTACATACTGATATATTACATACTGATATGTTACATACTGATATGTTACATACTGATATGTTACATACTGATATGTTACATACTGATATGTTACCCGCTGATATATTACATACTGATATGTTACATACTGATATGTTACATACTGATATGTTACATACTGATATGTTACCCGCTGATATATTACATACTGATATGTTACATACTGATATGTTACCCGCTGATATGTTACCCACTGATATATTACATACTGATATGTTACATACTGATATATTACATACTGATATGTTACCCGCTGATATGTTACATACTGATATGTTACATACTGATATGTCACCCCCTGATATGTTACATACTGATATGTTACCCACTGATATGTTACATACTGATATGTTACCCCCTGATATATTACATACTGATATGTTACATACTGATATGTTACCCACTGATATATTACATACTGATATGTTACATACTGATATATTACATACTGATATGTTACATACTGATATGTTACATACTGATATATTACATACTGATATATTACATACTGATATGTTACATACTGATATGTTACATACTGATATATTACCCGCTGATATATTACATACTGATATGTTACATACTGATATGTTACATACTGATATGTTACATACTGATATGTTACATACTGATATGTTTAGAGTCAGTTTACTGATATGTTCAGTTCAGAATGACAGAACTCACTGGTCTTTCAGGGAGGAAGAAGGGAAGGAGAACGACAGCTGGGATCCATCTGCAGAGAAAGAAAACATTCAGCGAGAGACAGACAAAACATGTTCATTCAGTGTGAGTGTGTGTACATGTGTGTGTGTGTGTGTGTGTGTGTGTGTGTACCAGTGCTGTGCAGCTCCACTGCTACCCCTCTGAGGAAGGTGTGTGTGTGTGTGTGTGTGTGTGTGTGTGTACCAGTGCTGTGCAGCTCCACTGCTACCCCTCTGAGGAAGGTGTGTGTGTGTGTGTGTGTGTGTGTGTGTGTACCAGTGCTGTGCAGCTCCACTGCTACCCCTCTGAGGAAGGTGTGTGTGTGTGTGTGTGTGTGTGTGTGTGTACCAGTGCTGTGCAGCTCCACTGCTACCCTTCTGAGGAAGGTGTGTGTGTGTGTGTGTGTGTGTGTGTGTGTGTGTGTGTGTGTGTGTGTGTGTGTGTGTGTGTGTGTGTGTACCAGTGTTGTGCAGCTCCACTGCTACCCCTCTGAGGAAGGTGTGTGTGTGTGTGTGTGTGTGTGTACCAGTGTTGTGCAGCTCCACTGCTACCCCTCTGAGGAAGGTGTGTGTGTGTGTGTGTGTGTGTGTGTGTGTGTACCAGTGCTGTGCAGCTCCACTGCTACCCCTCTGAGGAAGGACTCCAGTCTTCCAGGAGACGAAGACAGGAACCCAACAAGCCACCTCAAGGCCCACACATGACCCTGCACACACAGAGACACATTGGTCTTACTATTCTTGTGGGGACCAAACAAATTGATTCCCATTTAAAATCCTATTCTTCCTACCCCTTTCCCCTTCCTAACCTTTACCCTATGGGGGGGGACCGACAATTGTCCCCACTTGTCCAAATGGTCCTTGTGAGGACTTCTGGTCCCTACAACAACAGTAAAGCCCAACACACACACAAATCAATCTAAACATTATCCTGCACACAAATAAATAAACTAGTCAATCTAGTATATAGTATTACCGGAACTACACACAAATAAATAAACAAGTTAATCTAGAATATAGTATTACCGGAACTACACACAACTAAATAAACTAGTCAATCTAGTATATAGTATTACCGGAACTAAACACAAATAAATAAAGTAGTCAATCTAGTATATAGTATTACCGGAACTACACAGGAATAAATAAACAAGTTAATCTAGTATATAGTATTACCGGAACTACACAGGAATAAATAAACAAGTTAATCTAGTATATAGTATTACCGGACATACACAGGAATAAATAAACAAGTTAATCTAGTATATAGTATTACCGGAACTACACAGGAATAAATAAACAAGTTAATCTAGTATATAATATTACCGGAACTACACACAAATAAATACCTTGTACCTTGTATAGTTGAGGACAGGTAGAGCGGAGGTCAGAGGAGAGAGAGGAGGACAGAGGAGAGAGTGGAGGACAGAGGAGAGAGTGGAGGACAGAGGAGAGAGAGGAGGACAGAGGAGAGAGAGGAGGTCAGAGGAGAGAGTGGAGGACAGAGGAGAGAGTGGAGGACAGAGGAGAGAGTGGAGGACAGAGGAGAGAGTGGAGGACAGAGGAGAGAGAGGGGGAAAGAGGAGAGAGAGAGGAGGACAGAGGAGAGAGAGGGGGAAAGAGGAGAGAGAGACAGAGGAGAGCGCGGAGGACAGAGGAGAGAGCGGAGGACAGAGAGGAGGACAGAGGAGAGAGAGGAGGACAGAGGAGAGATGATGAGGACAGAGGAGAGAGAGGAGGACAGAGGAGAGAGAGGAGGACAGAGGAGAGAGAGGAGGACAGAGGAGAGAGAGGAGGACAGAGGAGAGAGGAGGACAGAGGAGAGAGCGGAGGACAGAGGAGAGAGCGTAGGACAGAGGAGAGAGCATAGGACAGAGGAGAGAGAGGAGGACAGAGGAGAGAGCGTAGGACAGAGGAGAGAGCGTAGGACAGAGGAGAGAGAGGAGGACAGAGGAGAGAGCGGAGGACAGAGGAGAGAGAAGAGGACAGAGGAGAGAGCGGAGGACAGAGGAGAGAGAGGAGGACAGAGGAGAGAGCGGAGGACAGAGGAGAGAGCGGAGGACAGAGGAGAGAGAGGAGGACAGAGGAGAGAGAGGAGGACAGAGGAGAGGTGTACCTTGTAATAGTTGAGGACGGGTAGAGCGGGGGTCAAAGGTTCGTGGAGGATCCGTAGCGCCAGACCCTGAGTTACCAACAGCAACAGGGCCTGGTCTGGATAAACCTAGATAAACACACACAAGTTACCAACAGCAACAGGGCCTGGTCTGGATACACCTAGATAAACACACACAAGTTACCAACAGCAATCAATTAAATAAATACACATGAATTATACTCAGGGATGCAAACTGGTGACACCTTTTAGTTGTTGCACTGAAACATGCAATAAATCTCTGCTAGGGGGAAATGCAGGTTTGACCTATGACCTACACGTTGAGTCTCTGTGTGTTAAATAAAGTGGATCAGGTGAAACTAACTCACAGCTAAAAAAAATGTACAGAAAGCATTCTAACATCTAGACTTTACTTCAAATGAGAGCGCTTGTTACCATGACAGCCTTTATAATAGAACGCTTGTCACCATGACAGCCTTTATAATAGAACGCTTGTTACCATGACAGCCTTTATAATAGAACGCTTGTCACCATGACAGCCTTTATAATAGAACGCTTGTCACCATGACAGCCTTTATAATAGAACGCTTGTCACCATGACAGCCTTTATAATAGAACGCTTGTTACCATGACAGCCTTTATAATAGAACGCTTGTCACCATGACAGCCTTTATAATAGAACGCTTGTCACCATGACAGCCTTTATAATAGAACGCTTGTCACCATGACAGCCTTTATAATAGAACGCCTGGTCTTAGTATTTTGTGCTTTCTTTATTATTTTGGTCAGGCCAGGGTGACATGGGTTATTTTATGTGGTGTGTTTTGTCTCGGGATTGTGGTATAGTAGAGTTGTCTAGGTAAGTCTATGGTTGCCTAGAGTGGTTCTCAATCACATCTAAATCCACAGTGTCTCCCCCCATCTAAACATCTAAATCCAGTGTCTCCTCCCCCATCTAAACATCTAAATCCAGTGTCTCCCCCATCTGAACATCTAAATCCACAGTGTCTCCCACCCCCATCTGAACATCTAAATTCACAGTGTCCCCCCCCATCTAAACATCTAAATCCACAGTGTCTCCCCCATCTAAACATCTAAATCCACAGTGTCTCTCCCCCATTTAAACATCTAAATCCAGTGTCTCCCCCATCTAAACATCTAAATCCAGTGTCTCCCCCATCTAAACATCTAAATCCAGTGTCTCCCCCATTTAAACATCTAAATCCACAGTGTCTCCCCATCTAAACATCTAAATCCACAGTGTCTCCCCCATCTAAACATCTAAATCCAGTGTCTCCCCCATCTGAACATCTAAATCCACAGTGTCTCCCACCCCCATCTAAACATCTAAATCCACAGTGTCTCTCCCCCATTTAAACATCTAAATCCAGTGTCTCCCCCCATCTAAACATCTAAATCCAGTGTCTCCCCCATTTAAACATCTAAATCCACAGTGTCTCCCCCATCTAAACATCTAAATCCACAGTGTCTCCCCCCATCTAAACATCTAAATCCACAGTGTCTCCCCCATCTAAACATCTAAATCCACAGTGTCTCCCCCCCATCTAAACATCTAAATCCACAGTGTCTCCCCCATCTAAACATCTAAATCCACAGTGTCTCCCCCATCTAAACCCACAGTGTCTCCCTCCCCCATCTAAACATCTAAATCCACAGTTTCACCCCCATCTAAACATCTAAATCCACAGTGTCTCCCCCATCTAAACATCTAAATCCACAGTGTCCCCCCATCTAAACATCTAAATCCACAGTGTCTCCCCCCATCTAAACATCTAAATCCACAGTGTCTCCCCCATCTAAACATCTAAATCCACAGTGTCCCCCCCCATCTAAAATTCCTTTTTGATACTGTTGCAAAGCTAACTAAAAGCAGCATTCCCCAAGAGAGGATGACTTTCACTTTAGCAGTGATAAATTCATGAACTTCTTTGAGGAAAAGATTATGATTATTAGAAAGCAAATTACGGACTCCTCTTTAAATCTGCGTATTCCTTCAAAGCTCAGTTGTCCTGAGTCTGCACAACTCTCCCAGGACCTAGGATCAAGAGAGACGCTCAAGTGTTTTAGTAATATATCTCTTGACACAATGATGAAAATAATCATGGCCTCTAAACCTCCAAGCTGCATACTGGACCCTATTCCAACTAAACTACTGAAAGAGCTGCTTCCTGTGCTTGGCCCTCCTATGTTGAACATAATAAACGGCTCTCTATCCACCGGATGTGTACCAAACTCACTAAAAGTGGCAGTAATAAAGCCTCTCTTGAAAAAGCCAAACCTTGACCCAGAAAATATAAAAAATGATCGGCCTATATCGAATCTCCCATTCCTCTCAAACATTTTAGAAAAGGTTGTTGCGCAGCAACTCACTGCCTTCCTGACGACAAACAATGTATACGAAATGCTTCAGTCTGGTTTTATACCCCATCATAGCACTGAGACGGCACTTGTGAAGGTGGTAAATTACATTTTAATGGCATCAAACCGAGGCTCTGCATCTGTCCTCGTGCTCCTAGACCTTAGTGCTGCTTTTGATACCATCGATCACCACATTCTTTTGGAGAGATTGGAAACCCAAATTGGTCTACACGGACAAGTTCTGGCCTGGTTTAAATCTTATCTGTCGGAAAGATATCAGTTTGTCTCTGTGAATGGTTTGTCCTCTGACAAATCAACTGTAAATTTCGGTGTTCCTCAAGGTTCCGTTTTAGGACCACTATTGTTTTCACTATATATTTTACCTCTTGGGGATGTTATTCAAAAACATAATGTTAACTTTCACTGCTATGCGGATAACACACAGCTGTACATTTCAATGAAACATGGTGAAGCCCCAAAATTGCCCTTGCTAGAAGCATGTGTTTCAGACATAAGGAAGTGGATGGCTGCAAACTTTCTACTTTTAAACTCGGACAAAACAGAGATGCTTGTTCTAGGTCCCAAGAAACAAAGAGATCTTCTGTTGAATCTGACAATTAATCTTAATGGTTGTACAGTCGTCTCAAATAAAACTGTGAAGGACCTCGGCGTTACTCTGGACCCTGATCTCTCTTTTGAAGAACATATCAAGACCATTTCAAGGACAGCTTTTTTCCATCTACGTAACATTGCAAAAGTCAGAAACTTTCTGTCCAAAAACGATGCAGAAAAATATATCCATGCTTTTGTCACTTCTAGGTTAGACTACTGCAATGCTCTACTTTCCGGTTACCCGGATAAAGCACTAAATAAACTTCAGTTGGTGCTAAATACGGCTGCTAGAATCCTGACTAGAACCAAAAAATTTGATCATATTACTCCAGTGCTAGCCTCTCTACACTGGCTTCCTGTCAAAGCAAGGGCTGATTTCAAGGTTTTACTGCTAACCTACAAAGCATTACATGGGCTTGCTCCTACCTATCTCTCTGATTTGGTCCTGCCGTACATACCTACACGTACGCTACGGTCACAAGACGCAGGCCTCCTAATTGTCCCTAGAATTTCTAAGCAAACAGCTGGAGGCAGGGCTTTCTCCTATAGAGCTCCATTTTTATGGAACGGTCTGCCTACCCATGTCAGAGACGCAAACTCGGTCTCAACCTTTAAGTCTTTACTGAAGACTCATCTCTTCAGTGGGTCATATGATTGAGTGTAGTCTGGCCCAGGAGTGGGAAGGTGAACGGAAAAGCTCTGGAGCAACGAACCGCCCTTGCTGTCTCTGCTTGGCCGGTTCCCCTCTTTCCACTGGGATTCTCTGCCTCTGACCCTATTACAGGGGCTGAGTCACTGGCTTACTGGGGCTCTCTCATGCCGTCCCTGGAAGGGGTGCGTCACCTGAGTGGGTTGATTCACTGATGTGGTCATCCTGTCTGGGTTGGCGCCCCCCCTTGGGTTGTGCCATGGCGGAGATCTTTGTGGGCTATACTCGGCCATGTCTCAGGATGGTAAGTTGGTGGTTGAAGATATCCCTCTAGTGGTGTGGGGGCTGTGCTTTGCAAAGTGGGTGGGGTTATATCCTTCCTGTTTGGCCCTGTCCGGGGGTGTCCTCGGATGGGTCCACAGTGTCTCCTGACCCCTCCTGTCTCAGCCTCCAGTATTTATGCTGCAGTAGTTTATGTGTCGGGGGGCTAGAGTCAGTTTGTTATATCTGGAGTATTTCTCCTGTCCTATTCGGTGTCCTGTGTGAATCTAAGTGTGCGTTCTCTAATTCTCTCCTTCTCTCTTTCTTTCTCTCTCTCGGAGGACCTGAGCCCTAGGACCATGCCCCAGGACTACCTGACATGATGACTCCTTGCTGTCCCCAGTCCATCTGACCGTGCTGCTGCTCCAGTTTCAACTGTTCTGCCTTATTATTATACGACCATGCTGGTCATTTATGAACATTTGAACATCTTGGCCATGTTCTGTTATAATCTCCACCCGGCACAGCCAGAAGAGGACTGGCCACCCCACATAGCCTGGTTCCTCTCTAGGTTTCTTCCTAGGTTTTGGCCTTTCTAGGGAGTTTTTCCTAGCCACCGTGCTTCTACACCTGCATTGCTTGCTGTTTGGGGTTTTAGGCTGGGTTTCTGTACAGCACTTTGAGATATCAGCTGATGTACGAAGGGCTATATAAATACATTTGATTTGATTTTGATTTGATTTGATCTAAACATCTAAATCCACAGTGTCTCCCCCATCTAAACATCTAAATCCACAGTGTCTCACCCCATCTAGACATCTAAACCCACAGTGTCTCCCCCTATCTAAACATCTAAATCCACAGTGTCTCCCCCATCTAGACATCTAAATCCACAGTGTCCCCCCACCCATCTAAACATCTAAATCCACAGTGTCCCCCCCATCTAAACATCTAAATCCACAGTGTCTCCCCCCATCTAAACATCTAAATCCACAGTGTCTCCGCCCCCATCTAAACATCTAAATCCAGTGTCTCCCCCTAAACATCTAAATCCACAGTGTCTCCCCCATCTAAACATCTAAATCCACAGTGTCTCCCCCCATCTAAACATCTAAATCCACAGTGTCTCTCTCCCCCTCTAAAGATCTAAATCCAGTGTCTCCCCCATCTAAACAGCTAAATCCACAGTGTCTCTCTCCCCCTCTAAAGATCTAAATCCAGTGTCTCCCCCATCTAAACATCTAAATCCACAGTGTCTCCCCCTCTAAACATCTAAATCCACAGTGTCTCTCCCCCCATCTAAACATCTAAATCCACAGTGTCTCTCCCCCATCTAAACATCGAAATCCACAGTGTCTCTCCCCCATCTAAACATCTAAATCCACAGTGTCTCCCCCATCTAAACATCTAAATCCACAGTGTCTCTCCCCCATCTAAACATCTAAATCCAGTGTCCCCCCATCTAAACCCACAGTGTCTCCCCCATCTAAACATCTAAATCCACAGTGTCCCCCCCATCTAAACATCTAAATCCACAGTGTCTCCCCCATCTAAACATCTAAATCCACAGTGTCTCCCCCATCTAAACATCTAAATCCACAGTGTCCCCCCATCTAAACATCTAAATCCACAGTGTCCCCCCATCTGAACATCTAAATCCACAGTGTCTCCCCCATCTAAACATCTAAATCCACAGTGTCTCTCCCCCATCTGAACATCTAAATCCAGTGTCTCTCTCCCCTCTAAACATCTAAATCCACAGTGTCTCCCCCATCTAAACATCTAAATCCACAGTGTCTCTCCCCCCATCTAAACATCTAAATCCACAGTGTCTCTCTCCCCCTCTAAACATCTAAATCCACAGTGTCTCTCCCCCATCTGAACATCTAAATCCACAGTGTCTCCCCCATCTAAACATCTAAATCCAGTGTCTCCCCCATCTAAACATCTAAATCCACAGTGTACCCCCCATCTAAACATCTAAATCCACAGTGTACCCCCCCATCTAAACATCTAAATCCACAGTGTCTCTCTCCCCCTCTAAAGATCTAAATCCAGTGTCTCCCCCATCTAAACATCTAAATCCACAGTGTCTCTCTCCCCTCTAAAGATCTAAATCCAGTGTCTCCCCCATCTAAACAGCTAAATCCACAGTGTCTCTCTCCCCCTCTAAAGATCTAAATCCAGTGTCTCCCCCATCTAAACATCTAAATCCACAGTGTCTCCCCCTCTAAACATCTAAATCCACAGTGTCTCTCCCCCCATCTAAACATCTAAATCCACAGTGTCTCTCCCCCATCTAAACATCGAAATCCACAGTGTCTCTCCCCCATCTAAACATCTAAATCCACAGTGTCTCCCCCATCTAAACATCTAAATCCACAGTGTCTCTCCCCCATCTAAACATCTAAATCCAGTGTCCCCCCATCTAAACCCACAGTGTCTCCCCCATCTAAACATCTAAATCCACAGTGTCCCCCCCCATCTAAACATCTAAATCCACAGTGTCTCCCCCATCTAAACATCTAAATCCACAGTGTCTCCCCCATCTAAACATCTAAATCCACAGTGCCCCCCCCCATCTAAACATCTAAATCCACAGTGTCCCCCCCATCTGAACATCTAAATCCACAGTGTCTCCCCCCCATCTAAACATCTAAATCCACAGTGTCTCTCCCCATCTGAACATCTAAATCCAGTGTCTCTCTCCCCCTCTAAACATCTAAATCCACAGTGTCTCCCCCCATCTAAACATCTAAATCCACAGTGTCTCTCCCCCATCTAAACATCTAAATCCACAGTGTCTCTCTCCCCCTCTAAACATCTAAATCCACAGTGTCTCTCCCCCATCTGAACATCTAAATCCACAGTGTCTCCCCATCTAAACATCTAAATCCAGTGTCTCCCCATCTAAACATCTAAATCCACAGTGTACCCCCCATCTAAACATCTAAATCCACAGTGTACCCCCCATCTAAACATCTAAATCCACAGTGTGTGTATAATGTGTGTGTGTGTGTGTATAATGTGTGTGTGTGTGTGTGTGTGTGTGTATAATGTGTGTGTGTGTGTGTGTGAGTGTGTGTCTGGTGTGAGCAATGTGAGTGTGTGTGTGTGTGTGTGTGTGTGTGTGTGTGTGTGTGTGTGTGTGTGGTGTGCACACCATCAGGAAGGTCCGTGGGATCTGGATGAGGTGTCCCAGAGATCCCTGGTTCAGCAGGATCTCCATGGTAACGTTTCTCGCCTCCTACAAAACACACAATGCTGAAACAACAACAACAACAACAACAGCCCAGAGAAAGACAAGCGTGTGTGTGTGTGTGTGTGTGTGTGTGTGTGTGTGTGTGGTGTGTGTACCGTCAGAAAGGCAGTGTCAGGAGGACCAGCAGGAGAATTGAGCACGTGGAGAAAGTATGCCCAACTCTGAGACTGAAACACAGATACACACATTATGTCCACACAGGTTGAATGACTGCCCATTTCTGAGTTTCAGCGGTCTGAGATTCAGCGGTCTGAGTTTCAGCGCTCTGAAGTTCAGAGTTCTAGACTCAAGGTTGTGAGACTCACGTCCTTGTAGACAGCCATGTTGCTCTTCAGAACCCTCAGGCCAAACTTCACCACCTCGACCTGCCTGGGAACCACAGCACCTAGAAGAAGAAGAGAGAGAGAGGAGGAGAGAGAGGAGAGATGGAGGAGGACAGGACAGGACAAGAGAGAGGAGAGAGGGAGGAGGACAAGACAAGAGAGAGGAGGGAGGGAGGAGGACAGGAACAGAGAGAGGAGAGATGGAGGAGGACAGGAACAGAGAGAGGATAGAGGGAGGAGGACAAGACCAGAGAGGGGAGGAGAGATGGAGGAGGACAGGAACAGAGAAAAGAGAGAGGGAGGAGGACAAGACAAGAGAGGAGGAGAGGGAGGAGGACAAGAGAGAGGGAGGACAGGACAAGAGAGAGGAGAGAGGGAGGAGGACAGGAACAGAAAGAGGGAGGAGGACAGGACAAGAGAGAGGTGAGATGGAGGAAGACAGGACAAGTGTGTGTATATCAGACAGGAGATAGCTAGATGTGTGTGTGTATATCAGACAGGAGATAGCTAGATGTGTGTGTGTATATCAGACAGGAGATAGCTAGATGTGTGTGTGTATATCAGACAGGAGATAGCTAGATGTGTGTGTGTATATCAGACAGGAGATAGCTAGATGTGTGTGTGTATATCAGACAGGAGATAGCTAGATGTGTGTGTGTATATCAGACAGGAGATAGCTAGATGTGTGTATATATATCTAACCTTTGACCTCCTCCCAGGGAGTGTCGGGGGAGAGGGGCTGCGTTGCAATGGCAGCGGTGGCGCTGGGCGCGGTTGCCGTGGTGATGATGCGTAGGTAGAGGGTGAAGAGGCGTGGCGTTAGGCGGCAGACGGGGCAGCAGACCCCAGGGGGCGGATAGAAGAAGGAGGAGAGGGCGGAGCTAAAGTCCCCGGCCTTCATCAGGAAGAGAGGGATCAGATCCCGCACCGCCTGGAGACTAGAGTAGACACACACACACACACACACACGTTAGGCACACGGACAAACTTTAAACACACACACAGACAAGCATTACACAAGTAAATATATACTAACACACAAACAGGTAGATACAGAGTAACAGGTAGATACAGAGTAACAGGTAGATACAGAGTAACAGGTAGATACAGAGTAACAGGTAGATATAGGGTAACAGGTAGATACAGAGTAACAGAGTAACAGGTAGATACAGAGTAACAGGTAGATACAGAGTAACAGGTAGATATAGGGTAACAGGTAGATACAGAGTAACAGGTAGATACAGAGTAACAGATAGATATAGGGTAACAGAGTAACAGGTAGATACAGAGTAACAGGTAGATACAGAGTAGCAGGTAGATACAGAGTAACAGGTAGATACAGAGTAACAGGTAGATACAGAGTAACAGGTAGATACAGAGTAACAGGTAGATATAGGGTAACAGAGTAACAGGTAGATACAGAGTAACAGGTAGATACAGAGTAGCAGGTAGATACAGAGTAACAGGTAGATACAGAGTAACAGGTAGATACAGAGTAACAGGTAGATACAGAGTAACAGGTAGATATAGGGTAACAGAGTAACAGGTAGATACAGAGTAACAGGTAGATACAGAGTAACAGGTAGATAGAGAGTAACAGGTAGATACAGAGTAACAGTGTAACAGAGTAACAGGTAGATACAGAGTAACAGGTAGATACAGAGTAACAGGTAGATACAGAGTAACAGGTAGATACAGAGTAACAGGTAGATATAGGGTAACAGAGTAACAGGTAGATACAGAGTAACAGAGTAACAGGTAGATAGAGAGTAACAGGTAGATACAGAGTAACAGGTAGATACAGAGTAAGAGTAACAGGTAGATACAGAGTAACAGGTAGAGCAGTGACTCACAGTTCTGTGTTCCCACTATGAACCACCTTCAGGTAACGGGTCAACTCCCTGTACCTACAGACAAACAGAAATAAACAAAATAAGGAAATATCATGTACAGTGTGTGTGATGGTGTGTGATGGTGTGTGTGTGATAGTGTGTGTGTGTGTGTGTGATGGTGTGTTGGTGTGTGTGTGTGTGTGATGGTGTGTGTGTGTGTGATGGTGTGTGTGTGTGTGATGGTGTGTTGGTGTGTGATGTGTGTGATGGTGGGTGTGTGTGTGTGTGTGTGTGTGTGTGTGTGTGTGTGTGTGTGTGTGTGTTGGTGTGTGATGGTGTGTGATGGTGTGTGTGTGTGTGATGGTGTGTGTTGGTGTGTGATGGTGTGTGTTGGTGTGTGATGGTGTGTGTTGGTGTGTGATGGTGTGTGTTGGTGTGTGATGGTGTGTGTTGGTGTGTGATGGTGTGTGATGGTGTGTGTGATGGTGTGTGTGATGGTGTGTGATGGTGTGTGTTGGTGTGTGTGTGTGATGGTGTGTGTGTGTGTGTGTTGGTGTGTGATAGTGTGTGTTGGTGTGTGATGGTGTGTGTTGGTGTGTGATGGTGTGTGTTGGTGTGTGATGGTGTGTGTTGGTGTGTGATGGTGTGTGTGATGGTGTGTGTTGGTGTGTGTGTGTGTGATGGTGTGTGATGGTGTGTGTGTGTGTGTGTGATGGTGTGTGATGGTGTGTGTTGGTGTGTGTGATGGTGTGTGTTGGTGTGTGATGGTGTGTGTGTGTGTGATGGTATGTGATGGTGTGTGTGTGTGTGATGTGTGTGTGTGATGGTGTGTGTGTGTGATGGTGTGTGTGTGATGGTGTGTGTGTGTGTGATGGTGTGTGATGGTGTGTGATGTGTGTGATGGTGTGTGATGGTGTGTGATGGTGTGTGATGGTGTGTGTGTGTGTGTGTGATGGTGTGTGTGTGTGTGATGGTGTGTGATGGTGTGTGTGTGTGTGTGTGATGGTGTGTGTGTGTGATGGTGTGTGTGTGTGTGATGAGTGTGTGATGGTGTGTGATGGTGTGTGTGTGATGGTGTGTGTGTGATAGTGTGTGTGTGTGATGGTGTGTGTGTGTGTTGGTGTGTGTGTGATGGTGTGTGTGTGATGGTGTGTGTGTGTGATGGTGTGTGTGTGATGGTGTGTGTGTGTGATGGTGTGTGTGTGTGATGGCGTGTGTGTGATGGTGTGTGTGTGATGGTGTGTGTGTGATGGTGTGTGTGTGATGGTGTGTGTGTGATGGTGAGTGTGTGTGTGATGGTGTGTGTGTGATGGTGTGTGTGTGAGTGTGTGTGATGGTGTGTGTGTGATGGTGTGTGTGTGTGTGATGGTGTGTGTGTGATGGTGTGTGTGTGAGTGTGTGTGATGGTGTGTGTGTGATGGTGTGTGTGTGAGTGAGTGTGTGTGATGGTGTGTGTGTGATGGTGTGTGTGTGAGTGTGTGTGATGGTGTGTGTGTGATGGTGTGACCTCTACATGCTTTGTAAGTAGGAAAACCTATAAATGACCTGGTGGACCAGTTGACTGATGAACAGACCTCTACATGCTTTGAAAGTAGGAAAACCTATAAATGACCTGGTGGACCAGTTGACTGATGAACAGACCTCTGCATGCTTTGTAAGTAGGAAAACCTATAAATGACCTGGTGGACCAGTTGACTGATGAACAGACCTCTACATGCTTTGTAAGTAGAAAAACCTATAAATGACCTGGTGGACCAGTTGACTGATGAACAGACCTCTACATGCTTTGTAAGTAGGAAAACCTATAAATGACCTGGTGGACCAGTTGACTGATGAACAGACCTCTACATGCTTTGTAAGTAGGAAAACCTATAAATGACCTGGTGGACCAGTTGACTGATGAACAGACCTCTACATGCTTTGTAAGTAGGAAAACCTATAAATGACCTGGTGGACCAGTTGACTGATGAACAGACCTCTACATGCTTTGTAAGTAGGAAAACCTATAAATGACCTGGTGGACCAGTTGACTGATGAACAGACCTCTACATGCTTTGTAAGTAGGAAAACCTATAAATGACCTGGTGGACCAGTTGACTGATGAACAGACCTCTACATGCTTTGTGAGTAGGAAAACCTATAAATGACCTGGTGGACCAGTTGACTGATGAACAGACCTCTACATGCTTTGTAAGTAGGAAAACCTATAAATGACCTGGTGGACCAGTTGACTGATGAACAGACCTCTACATGCTTTGTAAGTAGGAACACCTATAAATGACCTGGTGGACCAGTTGACTGATGAACAGACCTCTACATGCTTTGTAAGTAGGAAAACCTATAAATGACCTGGTGGACCAGTTGACTGATGAACAGACCTCTACATGCTTTGTAAGTAGGAAAACCTATAAATGACCTGGTGGACCAGTTGACTGATGAACAGACATCTACATGCTTTGTAAGTAGGAAAACCTATAAATGACCTGGTGGCCCAGTTGACTGATGAACAGACCTCTACATGCTTTGTAAGTAGGAAAACCTATAAATGACCTGGTGGCCCAGTTGACTGATGAACAGACCTCTACATGCTTTGTAAGTAGGAAAACCTATAAATGACCTGGTGGCCCAGTTGACTGATGAACAGACCTCTACATGCTTTGTAAGTAGGAAAACCTATAAATGACCTGGTGGCCCAGTTGACTGATGAACAGACCTCTACATGCTTTGTAAGTAGGAAAACCTATAAATGACCTGGTGGACCAGTTGCAGATATTGATTGTGATGGTAAATACCTGTTGAGTCTCTGTAATGTTTCAGCTCTCAGCAGGACAACAGCGGCAGATTCAGTCAGCGGCTCCTTCTTCCCTTTTCCTGGTCGGATCCCCGTCACGTTCTGTCCCTTTAACACTGAGACCAGCAGGACATCTGACCAGGGGAGAACACACAGCCTGGAACACACACACACACATATATTAACGGTCTGTCCCTTTAACACTGAGACCAGCAGGACATCTGACCAGGGGAGAACACACAGCCTGGAACAAACACATTAACGGTCTGTCCCTTTAACACTGAGACCAGCAGGACATCTGACCAGGGGAGAACACACAGCCTGGAACAAACATACACATTAACGGTCTGTCCCTTTAACACCTGAGACCAGCAGGACATCTGACCAGGGAGAACACACAGCCTGGAACACACACACACATATTAACGGTCTGTCCCTTTAACACTGAGACCAGCAGGACATCTGACCAGGGGAGAACACACAGCCTGGAACAAACACATTAACGGTCTGTCCCTTTAACACTGAGACCAGCAGGACATCTGACCAGGGAGAACACACAGCCTGGAACAAACATACACATTAACGGTCTGTCCCTTTAACACTGAGACCAGCAGGACATCTGACCAAGGGAGAACACACAGCCTGGAACAAACACACATATTAACGGTCTGTCCCTTTAACACTGAAAGGGGAGGGGAGGGTCTATACCTGTTTCTCAGAGCGATGCAGCTGGGAGGTAGGGGGAGGGTCTGTACCTGTTTCTCAGAGAGATGCAGCTGGGAGGTAGGGGGGGGGGTCTGTACCTGTTTCTCAGAGAGATGCAGCTGGGAGGTAGGGGAGGGTCTGGTCTGTACCTGTTTCTCAGAGAGATGCAGCTGGGAGGTAGGGGGAGGGTCTGTACCTGTTTCTCAGAGATGCAGCTGGGAGGTAGGGGGAGGGTCTGTACCTGTTTCTCAGAGAGATGCAGCTGGGAGGTAGGGGGAGGGTCTGGTCTGTACCTGTTTCTCAGAGAGATGCAGCTGGGAGGTAGGGGAGGGTCTGTACCTGTTTCTCAGACCGATGCAGCTGGGAGGTAGGGGGAGGGTCTGTACCTGTTTCTCAGAGAGATGCAGCTGGGAGGTAGGGGGAGGGTCTGGTCTATACCTGTTTCTCAGAGAGATGCAGCTGGGAGGTAGGGGGAGGGTCTGGTCTATACCTGTTTCTCAGAGCGATGCAGCTGGGAGGTAGGGGGAGGGTCTGGTCTGTACCTGTTTCTCAGAGAGATGCAGCTGGGAGGTAGGGGGAGGGTCTGTACCTGTTTCTCAGAGAGATGCAGCTGGGAGGTAGGGGGAGGGTCTGGTCTGTACCTGTTTCTCAGAGAGATGCAGCTGGGAGGAAGGGGAGGGTCTGGTCTGTACCTGTTTCTCAGAGAGATGCAGCTGGGAGGTAGGGGGAGGGTCTGGTCTGTACCTGTTTCTCAGAGAGATGCAGCTGGGAGGAAGGGGGAGGGTCTGGTCTGTACCTGTTTCTCAGAGAGATGCAGCTGGGAGGTAGGGGGAGGGTCTGTACCTGTTTCTCAGAGAGATGCAGCTGGGAGGTAGGGGGAGGGTCTGGTCTGTACCTGTTTCTCAGAGAGATGCAGCTGGGAGGTAGAGGGAGGGTCTGGTCTGTACCTGTTTCTCAGAGAGATGCAGCTGGGAGGAAGGTGGAGGGTCTATACCTGTTTCTCAGAGCGATGCAGCTGGGAGGTAGGGGGAGGGGTCTGTACCTGTTTCTCAGAGAGATGCAGCTGGGAGGTAGGGGGAGGGTCTGGTCTGTACCTGTTTCTCAGAGAGATGCAGCTGGGAGGTAGGGGGAGGGTCTGGTCTGTACCTGTTTCTCAGAGAGATGCAGCTGGGAGGTAGGGGGGGGGTCTGTACCTGTTTCTCAGAGAGATGCAGCTGGGAGGTAGGGGGAGGGTCTGTACCTGTTTCTCAGAGAGATGCAGCTGGGAGGTAGGGGGAGGGTCTGTACCTGTTTCTCAGAGAGATGCAGCTGGGAGGTAGGGGAGGGTCTGGTCTGTACCTGTTTCTCAGAGACGATGCAGCTGGGAGGTAGGGGAGGGTCTGGTCTGTACCTGTTTCTCAGAGAGATGCAGCTGGGAGGTAGGGGGAGGGTCTGGTCTGTACCTGTTTCTCAGAGAGATGCAGCTGGGAGGAAGGGGGAGGGTCTGGTAGAAACCTTGAAGTTTCTGGAGAAACTCTGGACTGAAGTCACACTCCACCATCTGTCTCCGCACCGCCTCCATTACCCTGAACACACAGAGACACACAGAGACACACACACACAGAGACAAGTTACCCAATCCTAAATGGATCTCTATGGTGTTACCCAGTCCTAAATGGATCTCTATGGTGTTACCCAGTCCTAAATGGACCCCTAGACCCTATGGTGTTACCCAGTCCTAAATGGACCTCTAGACCCTATGGTGTTACCCAGTCCTAAATGGACCTCTAGGTGTTACCCAGTCCTAAATGGACCTGTTTACCCAGTCCTAAATGGACCTCTATGGTGTTACCCAGTCCCCCTAAATGGTGTTACCCAGTCCTAAATGGACCTCTATGGTGTTACCCAGTCCTAAATGGACCCAGTCCTAAATGGACCCAGTCCTAAACGGACCTCTATGGTGTTACCCAGTCCTAAATGGACCTCTAGACCCTATGGTGTTACCCAGTCCTAAATGGACCTCTAGACCCTATGGTGTTACCCAGTCCTCTAGACCCTATGGACCCAGTCTAAATGGTCTATGGTTACCCAGTCCTAAATGGACCTCTATGACCCAGTCTAAATGGACCTCTATGTATGGTGTTACCCAGTCCTAAACCTCTATGGACCCAGTCCTATGGTCTATGGTTACCCAGTCCTAAATGGACCTCTATGGACCTCTATGGTGTTACCCAGTCCTAAATGGACCTCTATGGTGTTACCCAGTCCTAAATGGACCTCTATGGTGTTACCCAGTCCTAAATGGACCTCTATGGTGTTACCCAGTCCTAAATGGACCTCTATGGTGTTACCCAGTCCTAAATGGACCTCTATGGTGTTACCCAAATGTCCTAAATGGACCTCTATGGTGTTACCCAGTCCTAAATGGACCTCTATGGTGTTACCCAGTCCTAAATGGACCTCTATGGTGTTACCCAGTCCTAAATGGACCTCTATGGTGTTACCCAGTCCTAAATGGACCTCTATGGTGTTACCCAGTCCTAAATGGACCTCTATGGTGTTACCCAGTCCTAAATGGACCTCTATGGTGTTAAATGGACCCAGTCCTAAATGGACCTCTATGGTGTTACCCAGTCCTAAATGGACCTCTATGGTGTTACAGTCTAAATGGACCTCTATGGTCCCTAAATGGACCTCTATGGTGTTACCCAGTCCTAAATGGACCTCTATGGTGTTACCCAGTCCTAAATGGACCTCTATGGTGTTACCCAGTCCTAAATGGACCTCTATGGTGTTACCCAGTCCTAAATGGACCTCTATGGTGTTAGTCCTAAATGGACCTCTAAATGGACCTCTATGGTGTTACCCAGTCCTAAATGGACCTCTATGGTGTTACCCAGTGGACCTCTATGGTGTTACCCAGTCCTAAATGGACCTCTATGGTGTTACCCAGTCCTAAATGGACCTCTATGGTGTTACCCAGTCCTAAATGGACCTCTATGGTGTTACCCAGTCCTAAATGGACCTCTATGGTGTTACCCAGTCCTAAATGGACCTCTATGGTGTTACCCAGTCCTAAATGGACCTCTATGGTGTTACCCAGTCCTAAATGGACCTCTATGGTGTTACCCAGTCCTAAATGGACCTCTATGGTGTTACCCAGTCCTAAATGGACCTCTAGTCCTAAATGGACCTCTATGGTGTTACCCAGTCCTAAATGGACCCTAGTTACCCAGTCCTAAATGGAATGGACCCAGTCTAAATGGACCTCTATGGTGTTACCCAGTCCTAAATGGACCTCTAGACCCTATGGTGTTACCCAGTCCTAAATGGACCTCTAGACCCTATGACCCAGTGGTGTTACCCAGTCCTAAATGGACCTCTAGGTGTTACCCAGTAATGGACCTGTTAAATGGACCCAGTCCTAAATGGACCTCTAGACCCTACCCCAGTCCTAAATGGACCTCTATTACCCAGTCCTAAATGGACCTCTAGACCCTATGGTGTTACCCAGTCCTAAATGGACTCCTAGACCCTATGGTGTTACCCAGTCCTAAATGGACTCCTAGACCCTACACCCTATACCACTTGTGGAGGTCTGAGAGAATTTGATGAGTCTCAGCAATATGTTGAAACTTACCAAGATTATCAGAATGCAAGGTGGAGCTATTCCCCTATCCCAAATACCTGAGATCGCCACGTGCTTTAGGGTGTAGGGGTCCATATGGGATTTGGTGTGTGTGTGTGTACCTGGTTAGCAGCAAGGGCAGGGCCTCCGCTGTCCTGGCCTCAAGATGATGGGAAATCACTGGTCTGTTAGGGGTTAGAGGTCACAGAAGTCAGGGGTTAGACGTCGAGGCAGATTTAGTCATATTAGAAGTGTGAAGCCTCCCGAATGGTGCCGTGGTCTTAGGCACTGCATCACAGCCACTAGAGATTCAGGGTTCGAGTCCAGGCTCTGTCGCAGCCGGCCGCGACCGGGAGACCAGTGTCGCCGGGTTAGGGGAGGGTTTGGACGGCAGGGATGTCCTCGTCCCATCTCGCACTGGCGACTCCTGTGGCGGGCCGGGCACAGGGCACGCTGACTTGGTCGCCAGGTGTGCATCGTTTCCTCCGGGACATTGATGCGGCTGGCTTCCGGGTTAAGTGGGCATTGTGTCAAGAAGCAGTATGATTTGGTTGGGTTGTGTTTCGTGGGGACGCACGGCTCTCGACCTTCGCCTCTCCCGAGTCCGTACGGGAGTTGCAGCAATGAGACAAGAATAACTACCAATTGCATACCACGAAATTGGGGAGAAAAAGGGGGTATAGTATCTGGAAGGTACAGTATCCGGAAGGTACAGGATCTGGAAGGTATATGATCTGGAAGGTACTGGATCTGGAAGGTACTGGATCTGGAAAGTACTGGATCTGGAAGGTACAGGATCTGGAAGGTACAGGATCTGGAAGGTACAGGATCTGGAAGTGATACCCATGAAGTCCTATGTCCTATTGAATGTGGTGGTCCTATGTTGGATCACTAGGGGGTAGTGAAGACCTATGTTGGATCGTTTGGGGGTAATGAAGTGTTTGGCCAAAATGATCATCAGCACTCCGCATCCAAACGGACACTTCAATATTCTGAAACCATTAACATCTTCTGAAAACATTAGCATCTTCTGAAACCATTAGCATCTTCTGAAACCATTAGCATCTTCTGGAACCATTAGCATCTTCTGAAACCATTAGCATCTTCTGAAACCATTAGCATCTTCTGAAACCATTAGCATCTTCTGAAACCATTAGCATCTTCTGAAACCATTAGCATCTTCTGAAACCATTAACATCTTCTGGAACCATTAGCATCTTCTGAAACCATTAACATCTTCTGGAACCATTAGCATCTTCTGAAACCATCAGCATCTTCTGAAACCATCAGCATCTTCTGGAACCATTAGCATCTTCTGAAACCATCAGCATCTTCTGGAACCATTAACATCTTCTGGAACCATTAACATCTTCTGAAACCATTAGCATCTTCTGGAACCATTAGCATCTTCTGAAACCATTAGCATCTTCTGGAACCATTAACATCTTCTGAAACCATTAACATCTTCTGAAACCATCAGCATCTTCTGAAAACATTGGATCGCTAGGGGGTAATGACGTCCTATTGAATGTGGTGGCCGGCACAGACCCCTACTCTGATATGTCCAAGTACATCCTTCTCCAGGGACTTGTATTGTAACATGAATTATTCAGAACAGCCTGAATTCTTCGGGGGGAATGGACATGTTGATCAATTGGGGAACAAGGGACCTAAACGTGTGACAGGGAAAAACACTCCCCACACCATTAAACCACCGCCACCAGCCTGTACCGTTGACACCAGGCAGGATGGGTCCATGGATCAAACCCTGACTCTTCCATCAGCCTGTACCGTTGACACCAGGCAGGATGGGTCCATGGATCAAACCCTGACTCTTCCATCAGCCTGTACCGTTGACACCAGGCAGGATGGGTCCATGGATCAAACCTGACTCTTCCACCAGCCTATACCGTTGACACCAGGCAGGATGGGTCCATGGATCAAACCTGACTCTTCCACCAGCCTGTACCGTCACCAGGCAGGATGGGTCCATGGATCAAACCCGACTCTTCCATCAGCCTGTACTTTTGACACCAGGCAGGATGGGGTCCATCCATGGACAAACCCTGACTCTTCCATCAGGCAGGCAGTGTTTTCCCACTGGGTCCAGTGGATGGCAAACCACTGGACTCTTCCATCAGCCTGTACTTTTGACACCAGGCAGGATGGTCTGTTTGTCCATCCATGGATCAAACCTGACTCTTCCATGGATGTGTTTTGTTTGTCAGCGTGGTGGAGGAGGGCAGACATTTCTGAGATACTGGAACTGGCACCGACCATCAGGCAGTGTTTTCACTAGTTTTGCCCATTCTAATTGTGGAACAGTCAGTGCCTTGATGCCTGACTGCCTGCTTCATATAGCATGACAAGGACATGTGACTCACTTCTTCTTGTTTTTGGGGGTTTAAACCATTAGTCTGATAGTCTGATTTTAACTGAAATAGTCAGGGATTTTGAATCTGTGATAAGGACCGACTTTGAAAAAGTTTCTGAAATATGCCGTTCTGCACCGTGGTATTTGTCTGTTTGTGGCCCAGGAGGTTGACTGTTAATGAAGAGTTGCAAGTCTCATAACAGCTGCTGCTTTCGGTCTCTCTCTCTCCGCACGTCCAAGGAAGCGGCACACACACTCAAACACCTGCGAATAACTGAACACCCACACACCACAAAAATCACAAACAACAGAAAACAGTAAATAAGTTTACTCCCAGTCCCATGATAATACTCCCCAGTCCAACATGAATACTGGATGTAATTTCCAACATGGTTTACTCCCAGTCCCCAGTCCAACATGGTAATACTCCCCAGTCCAACATGGTAAAAGCCAACATGGTAATACTCCCCAGTCCAACATGATAATACTCCCCAGATCCAACATGGTAATACTGGCCAGTCCAACATGGTAATACTCCCCAGTCCAACATGGTAATACTCCCAGTCCAACATGATAATACTTAGGTCCAACATGGTAATTGTCCAACATGGTAATACTCCCCAGTAAATGGAACAGTCACTGAATGCCCCATTGATGCCTGACTGCCTGCTTCATATAGCATGACAAGGAACATGGTAATACTCACTGTCTGTCCCCAGGAGCATACCATTTGGGTGAACATGGTGGGGGTTTAAACCAATTAGTCCAACATGGTAACTGTACATGGTGATTTTAACATGGTTACTCCCCAGTCCAACATGGTAATACTCCCCAGTCCAATGTTTTAGTCCCCAGGGAACATTTTGATTAAAATGGCCACAGGACGGTTTGAAAATGGAATCTTATGAGCCAATTGGTAAAATCAGTGTGTGTGTGGTGTCCCAGTGTGGTGTGGTGTGGTGTGTGTGGTAATACTCCCCAGTGTGTGTGTGTGTGGTGTACCCCCAGGAACATGGTAATACAGTGTGTAATGAACATGTTGAGCTGCTCCAAGTCTCATAACAGCTGTCCAACATGCTTACTCCCCAGTCTCATGCTACTCCCGCACGTCCAACATGGTAATACGGCACCCACTCAAACACCTCCCCAGTCCAACATGGTAATACTCCCCAGCAACACACACACACCCCACAAAAATTAATACTCCAAACAACAGAAAACAGTAAATAAGTAATACTCCCATCCAACATGGTAATACTCCCCAGTCCAACATGGTAATACTCCCCAGTCCCCAGTCCAACATGGTAATACTCCCCAGTCCAACATGGTAATACTCCCAGTCCCCAGTCCCCAGTCCAACATGGTAATACTCCCCAGTCCAACATGGTAATACTCCCCAGTCCAACATGGTAATACCCCAGTCCAACATGGTAATACTCCCCCCCAGTCCAACATGGTAATACTCCCAGTCCAACATGGTAATACCCCCAGTCCAACATGGTAATACTCCCCAGTCCAACATGGTAATACACCCCAGTCCAACATCCCCAGTCCAACATGGTAATACTCCCCAGTCCAACATGGTAATAACTCCCCAGTCCAACATGGTAATACTCCCCAGTCCAACATGGTAATACTCCCCAGTCCAACATGGTAATACTCCCCAGTCCAACATGGTAATACTCCCCAGTCCAACATGGTAATACTCCCCAGTCCAACATGGTAATACTCCCCAGTCCCCAGTCCAACATGGTAATACTCCCCAGTCCAACATGGTAATACTCCCCAGTCCAACATGGTAATACTCCCCAGTCCAACATGGTAATACTCCCCAGTCCAACATGATAATACTCCCCAGTCCAACATGGTAATACTCCCCAGTCCAACATGGTAATACTCCCCAGTCCAACATGGTAATACTCCCCAGTCCAACATGGTAATACTCCCCAGTCCAACATGGTAATACTCCCCAGTCCAACATGGTAATACTCCCCAGTCCAACATGGTAATACTCCCCAGTCCAACATGGTAATACCCAGTCCAACATGGTAATACTCCCCAGTCCAACATGGTAATACTCCCCAGTCCAACATGGTAATACTCCCCAGTCCAACATGGTAATACTCCCCCAACATGTCCAAACATGGTAATACTCCCCAGTCCAACATGGTAATACTCCCCAGTCCAACATGGTAATACTCCCCAGTCCAACATGGTAATACTCCCCAGTCCAACATGGTAATACTCCCCAACATGTCTCAACATGGTAATACACCCCAGTCCAACATGGTAATACCCCAGTCCAACATGGTAATACTCCCCAGTCCAACATGATAATACTCCCCAGTCCAACATGGTAATACTCCCAGTCCCCAGTCCAACATGGTAATACTCCCCAGTCCAACATGGTAATACTCCCCAGTCCAACATGGTAATACTCCCCAGTCCAACATGGTAATACTCCCCAGTCCAACATAGTAATACTCCCCATGGTAATAATCCCCATAGTAAGAGTCCCCATAGTAACAGGATATTAACGATGGAACAAGGGAGTCTTACTCGTAGACCAGTAGCAGCAGGTGATTTGAATGGCAGTTCCCGCATTCCAAACGATTGGCTGTGTGGCAGTGACAGGCACATTGGACAGCCAATCCCCTCACAGCCACGCCCCTCTGGAAGGAGGCGTACTCTTTGGACAACTCCTCCTCCAACTGCAGCAGTAGGACTCTACACACACAGAACACAGGTGTGTGTGTGTGTGTGTGTGTGTGTGTGTACAGCACAGGTGGTTGGTGGCACCTTAATTGGGAGAACGGGCTCGTAGTAATGGATGGGCATTGTGAGTGTGTGTCGGGCTCGTAGTAATGGATGGACATTGCGTGTGTGTGTGTGTGTGTGTAGTGTGTCGGGCTCGTAGTAATGGATGGACATTGTGTGTGTGTGTGTGTGTGTGTGGTGCGGGCTCGTAGTAATGGATGGACATTGTGTGTGTGGCGGGCTCGTAGGATGGACATGTGTGTGTGTGTGTGTGTGTCGGGCTCGTAGTGGATGGACATTGTGTGTGTGTGTGTGTGTGTGTGTAGGGCTCGTAGTAATGGATGGACATTGTGTGTGTGTGCGTAGTAATGGATGGACATTGTGTGTGTGTAGTAATGGATGGACATTGTGTGTGTGTGTAGTAATGGATGGACATTGTGTGTGTATGTAGTAATGGATGGACATTGTGTGTGTGTGTAGTAATGGATGGACATTGTGTGTGTGTGTGTGTGTAGTAATGGATGGACATTGTGTCTTGGTCTACCTGCCAGTCGGAGGTCGCTGTCGATCTCCAGCAGGTTGAAGTTAAACATCTGCAGAAAGTTAAATGAAAAGACAGACAGACAGACAGACAGACAGACAGACAGGAGGGTAAAGGTTAAACTGAACTGAAGGTTAAGGGTTAAACTGACCTGAAGGTTAAAGGTTAAACTGACCTGAAGGTCAAACTGACCTGAAGGTTAAAGGTTAAACTGACCTGAAGGTTAAGGGTTAAACTGATCTGAAGGTTAAACTGACCTGAAGGTTAAACTGACCTGAAGGTATCCCAGAACCACCTTGTCTCTCTTGTTGCTCCAGAACACACTCCTCTTATGGGCGTTGCAGTGGCACACTCCTGACACAGTCCACACAGAACACTGCAGCACACACACACACACACACACACACACACACACACACACACACACACACACACACACACACACACACACACAGAGTTTACCTTCACATCTCTCTGACAGCTCTACAGAGTTTACCTTCACATCTCTCTGACAGCTCTACAGAGTTTACCTTCACGTTTACCCTCACACAGCTCACCTCCGAGGCGACCTTGTCACAGACGTAACAGAAGCACTGGTGACAGAAGAGCTGGTTGGATTCTATTGGTCCTCCTACATCACTGTCTGTTGGTCTGGAGGAGAGGAGACGTTGATGTTAGAAAGCAGAGAAGTGTGTGTGTGTGTCTCTCACGTGAAAATACGTGTGTGTGTCTCTCACATGAAGGTGTCTCACATGAAAGTGTGTGTCACTCACGTGAGAAGTTGTGTGTGTGTCTCTCTCACGTGAAAGTGTGTGTGTGTCTCACATGAAGGTGTGTGGGCACGTGAAGGTGTGTGTGTCTCTCACTTGAAGGTGTGTGTGTGTCTCTCACGTGAAAGTGTGTGTGGGTCCTCTCACGTGAAGGTGTGTGGGTCTCTCTCACGTGAAGGTGTGTGTGTGTCTCTCTCACGCGAAGGTGTCTCTCTCACGCGAAGGTGTGTGTGAAGGTGTGTGTGTCTCACGTGAAGTGTGTGTCTCTCTCACGCGAAGGTGTGTGTGTCTCTCTCACGTGAAGGTGTGTGTGTGTGTCTCTCACGTGAAGGTGTGTGTGGGTGTCTCGTGAAGTGTGTGTGTGTGTGTCTCTCACGTGAAGGTGTGTCTCTCACGTGAAGGTGTGTGTCTCTCACGTGAAGATGTGTCTCTCACGTGTGTCACTCACGTGAAGGTGCGTGTCTCTCACGTGTGTGTCTCTCTCACGTGAAGGTGTGTGTGTGTCTCCCACGTGAAGGTGTGTGTGTCTCTCACGTGAAGATGTGTCTCTCTCACGTGAAGGTTTCTGACTCACGTGAAGGTGTGTGTGTGTCATTCACGTGAAGGTGTGTGTCTCCCACGTGAAGGTGTGTGTGTGTGTCTCACGTGAAGGTGTGTGTCTCCCACGTGAAGGTGTGTGTGTGTGTCTCCCACGTGAAGGTGTGTGTGTGTGTGTCTCTCACGTGAAGGTGTGTGTGTGTGTGTCTCTCTCACGTGAAGGTGTGTGTGTCTCTCACGTGAAGGTGTCTCCACGTGAAGGTGTGTGTGTCTCCCACGTGAAGGTGTGTGTGTGTCTCTCTCATGTGAAGGTTTGCGTGACTCACGTGAAGGTGTGTGCGGTACAGTCATAGCGTGCGTGAGGCAGCACCTCTCCTCTCTGACAGAAGGTCACGACCAGGTCCTCTTCTCCTTCAGGATCATGTGACCTGCTGCAGTTAGAGACTGATCTACTGGGTATACTATATACACACAGGGGATACAGAGACCACAGGGGTTTAGACTGATCTACTGGGTATACTATATACACAGGGGATACAGAGACCACAGGGGTTTAGACTGATCTACTGGGTATACTATATACACAGGGGATACAGAGACCACAGGGGTTTAGACTGATCTACTGGGTATACTATATACACAGGGATACAGAGACCACAGGGGTTTAGACTGATCTACTGGGTAATACTATATACACAGAGGATACATCCTGGCGGGCTGTATCACCGCCTGGTATGGCAACTGCACCGCCCTCAACCGTAAGGCTCTCCAGAGGTAGTGAGGTCTAGACTGATCTACTGGGGCAAACTATATCCAGGACACCTACACCAGACCACAGGAAGGCCATAAAGACCATAAAGATCTCAAGGACATCAACCACCCGGTATACCTGTTCATACCATCCAGAAGGCGATCACAGAGGTGCATCAAAGGGGTTTAGAGACTGAAAAACAGCTTCTATCTCAAGGCCATCAGACTGTTAAACAGCCACCACTAACATTGGTGGCTACTGCCAACACACTGTCAATGACACTGACTCTACTCCAGCCACTTTTAATCATGGGAATCGATGGGAAATGATGTGATATATTTACTAGCCACTAAACAATGCTACCTTATATAATGTTTAGACATTGTTCATCTCATATGCATACGTTGATACTGTACTCTATATCATCGACTGCATCCTATGTAATACATGTATCACTAGCCACTTTAAGGCCACTTGGTTTACATACTTATCTCATATGTATATACTGTACTCGATATCATCTACTGTATCTTGCCTATGGGTTTACCATCACTCATTCATATATCCTTATGTACATATTCTTTATCCACACTGTGTATGACAGTAGTTTTTTTTGGAATTGTTAGTTAGATTACTGGGTTATTACTGCATTGTCGGAACTAGAAGCACAAGCATTTCGGGATTAACATCTGCTAACCATGTGTATGTGACAAATAAAATTTGATTTGGATTTGATTTAGACTGATCTACTGGGTATACTATATACACAGGGGATACAGAGACCACAGGGGTTTAGACTGATCTACTGGGTATACTATATACACAGGGGATACAGAGACCAGGGGATATATACACAGGGGACAGAGACCACAGGGGTTTAGACTGATCTACTGGGTATACTATATACACAGGGGATACAGAGACCACAGGGGTTTAGACTGATCTACTGGGTATACTATATACACAGGGGATACAGAGACCACAGGGGTTTAGACTGATCTACTGGGTATACTATATACACAGGGGATACAGAGACCACAGGGGTTTAGACTGATCTACTGGGTATACTATATACACAGGGGATACAGAGACCACAGGGGTTTAGACTGATCTACTGGGTATACTATATACACAGGGGATACAGAGACCACAGGGGTTTAGACTGATCTACTGGGTATACTATATACACAGGGGAAAGAGACCACAGGGTTTAGACGATTGAAATGATGGAAATGATGAGACAATTACATTGATGGAAGCTTCAGTTTGCAATATTAAATCTGATCTACCTCCTTAAAAAGAGCAGGTGTTTAAGAGCAGGTGTTCCTAATGTTTTGTACACTGTGTATACAGACACACACACAGACACATTAAGCAGACCTACCCACAGTTGCTCTACCGCCATCATAAATACAGCAGTCAGCTTCCAGACTGGTTCAGAGTTCACAGGGGTTCAGAGTTCAGAGTTCAGACAGGCATGTCTGTGGTTGATTATTCAAAGTGGATACAACACAGACTTCAGCTCAAATCATTCAAATGATTTAGCTGTCTTGTTATATTAGATAGGCACTCGAAGTTGAAAGAGACTCAAGTCAATCGGCCTGTTAGTGATTTTCTTCAGAAATGAAGGGAGAATGAAGCCCGTCATATGATATAGATATATATGGTATAGATGAATGAATGAAGGGAGAATGAAGCCCGGGGTTTTCCCTGCTGTGGCTATATTGGAACGGACCATATAGATATATATGGTATAGATGATATAGATATATGGTATAGATTATATAGATATATATGGTATAGATGATATAGATATATATGGTATAGATGATATAGATATATATGGCATAGATGATATAGATATATATGGTATAGATGATATAGATATATATGGTATAGATGATATAGATATATATGGTATAGATGATATAGATATATATGGCATTGATTATATAGATGTAGATGATATAGATATATGGCATTGATTATATAGATGTAGATGATATAGATGTTATAGATATATATGGTATATATATATGGTATAGATGATATAGATATATATGGTATAGATGATATAGATATATATGGTATAGATGATATAGATATATATGGCATAGATGATATAGATATATATGGCATAGATGATATAGATATATATGGTATAGATGATATAGATATATATGGTATAGATATATATGGTATAGATGATATAGATATATATGGTATAGATATATATGGTATAGATATATATGGTATACATGATATAGATATATGGCATTGATTATATAGATGTAGATGATATAGATATATATGGCATTGATTATATAGATGTAGATGATATAGATGTAGATGATATAGATGATATAGATATATATGGCATTGATTATATAGATGTAGATGATATAGATGTAGATGATATAGATATATATGGTATAGATGATATAGATATATATGGTATAGATATATATGGTATACATGATATAGATATATATGGCATTGATTATATAGATGTAGATGATATAGATATATATGGCATTGATTATATAGATGTAGATGATATAGATATATATGGCATTGATTATATAGATGTAGATGATATAGATATATATGGCATTGATTATATAGATGTAGATGATATAGATGTAGATGATATAGATGTTATAGATATATAGCATCGATTATATAGATGTAGATGATATAGATGTAGATGATATAGATTATATATGGTATCGATGATATAGATATAGATTATATAGGTATATGGTATCAATGATATAGATAGATGATATAGATATATGGTATCGATGATATAGATATAGATGATATAGATATATATGGTATCGATGATATAGATATAGATGATATATATATATAGATTATATAGATATAGATATATATGGCATCGATTATATAGATGGAGATGATATAGATATATTATATAGATATAGATGATATATGGTATCGATGATATGGATAGATGATATAGCTATATATATGATATCGATGATATAGATATAGATGATATAGATATATGTTATCGATGATATAGATATAGATGGTATCAATGATATAGATATAGATGATATAGATATAGACGGGGATACGATGATATAGATATAGATATATATGGTATCGATGATATAGATATATGTTATCAATGATATAGATATAGATGATATAGATATAGACGTATCGATGATATAGATATAGATGATATAGATATAGATGATATGGGTATATAGATATATATGGTATCGATGATGATGATGGTATCGATGGTATCAATGATATAGATATAGATGATATAGATATATGTTATCGATGATATAGCTGATATAGATATAGCTGATATAGATATAGATGGTATCGATGATATAGATATAGATGATATAGATATATGTTATCGATGATATAGATGATATAGATATATGGTATCGATGATATAGATATAGATGATATAGATATAGATGGTATCGATGATATAGATATAGTTGATATAGATATAGATGGTATCGATGATATAGATATAGTTGATATAGATATAGATGGTATCGATGATATAGATATAGTTGATATAGATATAGATATAGATGATATAGATATAGATGATATAGGTATAGATGGTATCGATGATATAGATATAGATGATATAGATATAGAAAGCACTGGACTAAAGTTCAGAGGTTGACACTCTGGATTTTAGGAAGTGCTGACGTGGTTATCTTGAGTTCTCTCCTTTCACTTCCCTGTTCTTTCCCCTTTTATCTTCCTACAAACTATTTTTGCTGACGTCTTACCGTTGTTCTGGATGTCTTCGACGATGTAGACCGAGTCGTTGATGGACACATCATCATCATCATCACTGAGAATGATAACCACGGGATGGATTCATGTCTCCAAACAACCTGCAAAATATATTTATATAAACCACACTGCAGTGTATATCCTTCACTCTAAAACCACACTGCATTATATATCCTTCACTATAAACCACACTGCATTATAGATCCTTCACTATAAACCACACTGCACTGTATATCCTTCACTGTAAACCACACTGCAGTGTATATCCTTCACTATAAACCCCACACTGCATTGTATATCCTTCACTATAAACCACACACTGCATTGTATATCCTTCACTATAAACCACACACTGCATTGTATATCCTTCACTATAAACCACACTGCATTGTATGTCCTTCACTATAAACCACGCTGCATTGTATATCCTTCACTATAAACCACACTGCATTGTATGTCCTTCACTATAAACCTCACAGCATTATATATCCTTCACTATAAACCACACACTGCACTGTATATCCTTCACTATAAAACCACACTGCATTGTATATCCTTCACTATAAACCACACTGCATTGTATGTCCTTCACTATAAACCACGCTGCATTGTATATCCTTCACTATAAACCACACTGCATTGTATGTCCTTCACTATAAACCTCACAGCATTATATATCCTTCACTATAAACCACACTGCATTGTATGTCCTTCACTATAAACCTCACAGCATTATATATCCTTCACTATAAACCACACTGCATTATATATCCTTCACTATAAAACCACACTGCATTGTATATCCTTCACTATAAACCACACTGCATTGTATATCCTTCACTATAAACCACACTGCATTGTATATCCTTCACTATAAACCACACTGCATTGTATATCCTTCACTATAAACCACACTGCATTGTATATCCTTCACTATAAACCACACTGCATTGTATAACCTTCACTATAAACCCCACACTGCATTGTATATCCTTCACTATAAACCCCACACTGCATTATATATCCTTCACTATAAACCACACACTGCAGTGTATATCCTTCACTATAAACCCCACACTGCAGTGTATATCCTTCACTATAAACCTCACTGCATTGTATATCCTTCACTATAAACCACACTGCATTGTATATCCTTTCACTATAAACCACACAGCATTATATATCCTTCACTATAAACCACACAGCATTGTATATCCTTCACTATAAACCACACTGCATTGTATGTCCTTCATATAAAACCTATTATATATCACTATAAACCACACTGCATTGTATGTCCTTCACTATAAACCTCACAGCATTATATATCATTCACTATAAACCACACTGCATTATATATCCTTCACTATAAACCACACTGCATTGTATATCCTTCACTATAAACCACACTGCATTGTATATCCTTCACTATAAACCCACTGCACACTGCATTGTATATATATAAACCTTTATATATCCTTCACTATAAACCACACATTATATATCTGCATTGTATATCCTTCACTATAAACCACACTGCATTGTATATCCTTCACTATAAACCACACTGCATTGTATATCCTTCACTATAAACCACACTGCATTGTATATCCTTCAGCATTGTATATCCTTCACTATAAACCCCACACTGCAGTGTATATCCTTCACTATAAACCTCACATTGTATATCTTCACTATAAACCACACTGCATTGTATATCCTTCACTATAAACCACACAGCATTATATATCCTTCACTATAAACCACACAGCATTATATATCCTTCACTATAAACCACACAGCATTATATATCCTTCACTATAAACCCCACACAGCATTATATATCCTTCACTATAAACCCCACACTGCATTATATATCCTTCACTATAAACCACACACTGCAGTGTATATCCTTCACTATAAACCACACACTGCAGTGTATATCCTTCACTATAAACCCCACACTGCAGTGTATATCCTTCACTATAAACCACACTGCATTGTATATCCTTCACTATAAACCACACAGCATTATATATCCTTCACTATAAACCACACAGCATTATATACCCTTCACTATAAACCACACAGCATTATATATCCTTCACTATAAACCCCACACAGCATTATATATCCTTCACTATAAACCCCACACTGCATTATATATCCTTCACTATAAACCACACACTGCAGTGTATATCCTTCAATATAAACCACACACTGCAGTTATATCCTTCACTCCCCACACTGCATTATATATCCTTCACTATAAACCACACTGCATTATATATCCTTCACTATAAACCACACTGCATTGTATATCCTTCACTATAAACCACACTGCAGTGTATATCCTTCACTATAAACCCCACACTGCATTGTATATCCTTCACTATAAACCCCACACTGCAGTGTATGTCCTTCACTATAAACCACACTGCATTGTATATCCTTCACTATAAACCACACTGCAGTGTATATCCTTCACTATAAACCACACTGCAGTGTATATCCTTCACTATAAACCACACTGCATTATATATCCTTCACTATAAACCACACTGCATTATATATCCTTCACTATAAACCACACTGCAGTGTATATCCTTCACTATAAACCACACTGCATTATATATCCTTCACTATAAACCACACTGCATTATATGTCCTTCACTATAAACCACACTGCAGTGTATATCCTTCACTATAAACCACACTGCATTATATATCCTTCACTATAAACCACACTGCATTGTATATCCTTCACTATAAACCACACTGCATTGTATATCCTTCACTATAAACCACACTGCATTATATATCCTTCACTATAAACCACACTGCATTGTATATCCTTCACTATAAACCACACTGCATTATATATCCTTCACTATAAACCACACTGCATTGTATATCCTTCACTATAAACCACACAGCATTGTATATCCTTCACTATAAACCACACACTGCATTGTATATCCTTCACTATAAACCACACTGCATTGTATGTCCTTCACTATAAACCACACTGCATTGTATATCCTTCACTATAAACCACACTGCATTGTATATCCTTCACTATAAACCACACTGCATTATATATCCTTCACTATAAACCACACTGCAGTGTATATCCTTCACTATAAACCACACTGCAGTGTATATCCTTCATTATAAACCACACTGCATTGTATATCCTTCACTATAAAACCACACAGCATTATATATCCTTCACTATAAACCACACTGCAGTGTATATCCTTCACTATAAACCACACAGCATTATATATCCTTCACTATAAACCACACAGCATTATATATCCTTCACTATAAACCACACTGCATTGTATATCCTTCACTATAAACCACACTGCAGTGTATATCCTTCACTATAAACCACACAGCATTATATATCCTTCACTATAAACCACACAGCATTATATATCCTTCACTATAAACCACACTGCATTGTATATCCTTCACTATAAACCACACTGCAGTGTGTATATCCTTCACTATAAACCACACAGCATTATATATCCTTCACTATAAACCACACAGCATTATATATCCTTCACTATAAACCACACTGCAGTGTATATCCTTCACTATAAACCACACTGCATTATATATCCTTCACTATAAACCACACAGCATTATATATCCTTCACTATAAACCACACTGCAGTGTATATCCTTCACTATAAACCACACTGCAGTGTATATCCTTCACTATAGACCACACTGCATTGTATATCCTTCACTATAAACCCCACACTGCAGTGTATGTCCTTCACTATAAACCACACTGCTTCAACTTCAATGATCTGTAAACAACTAGTTTAATGTCACTAGTTAGGGGGAAACAAACTATTACTTTCAATTCTGAATGGTGGAGATAAATAGATAATTGATGAAGGTGCACAGAGGCTAACTAATCCTATTCAATATCTAACCAACTAACTCAGCCTCGGCACAACCCAAAACACACAACTTGACCAGAGAAAACACATGTTTATTTTCATACTTAAAGGAGTATCAAAAGCGGATGTGACTAGTTAGTTAAAGTTACCTTTGCTTGAAAAGTGGATCACTTCTTAGTTGACAATACGGGTTATAAAGAGGAGAAACCGACACCGTTAGATGCAATATATATAAGGAGTAAATTAATTAAAAGTAGTTCATCCAACAACAAAAAAGGGGGGACGGCCTTTCCTCACGACTTTAGTTTTCCTGTTGAATTTATTTTTCGCGCCGGGTTCCGAAACCTCAGACCGGACGTGACGGATACCGCGTCACCCTTGGCGACCGGCCGAGAAGCGTTCCCTAGTTACCACGGCAACAACGTTAAAAATGTGAATTTTCGTCGTAAAAATGTATTAAACTTTTGGGTCTTCATTCAAAGTTCGGTTTTAGCACTTTGATTATTAAGGTTTAAGCGGGGTTAAGACGAAAAGGTTATAATCATAGAAATATAATGAATAGAACGGCGTTCCCCAACGATGGCATAATGGTTGGACTGGCAGACATTGCGAGCACATAGGGGCAAAGCAGGAAGTAAAAGAGAAGTGTACCCATCAATATGTGCTGGGATTTGTTGATTTGGCTGGCCCTAAATGTACACAGAGAGCTAACATTAATAATATGCATGTTAATTTCTCCCGGTTCAAAGTGGAGGAGAGATTGACTTCATCACTACTTATTATTTGAGCAGTATTGACATGTTGAATCCACCGAGGTGTCTGTTTAAACGACTAGCACACAGCTTATAAGACATGCCACCAGAGGTTTGTCCTGAACAGACTATGGGAGGCGACAGTACTACATAGAGCCATGACTACATAACTGCCTTAATGTTGCCGGACACCCAGGAAGAGGGGGGGGAGGTCATCTCATGGGGATCCTTAATAAATACAAATCATCCCAGAAAAATCCAATACAAACTAAACAAACATTACAAAACAATACCTTCCATTGCATGAAGCACATCAGTTAAACATCAATAGAATGAACATTCTACATTACCACGGAAATGATCGCATCACAATACCAGGCAGCCATTGTGTGTCCACCAATGGGTTCACCGGTCAGATTGCCAGGGGTTAGAGGTTCCAAGACCGTTCTATTCATTATATCTCTATGGGTGTAATTGCCATAGAGATGAATAGAGGGCTCATCGTTGTATCCGTGCCGTTGTTGAGCCCCAACAGTGGAAATGTCATACTACCCATAAAACCTAGTGGTCAAAACATGGAAATGGTTCCAATTGTTTCTCCGCCAGTCATTTTATCCATTGTGGTTGTCGTTATGAAAAAGTATAAACACAAAAAATGACAGGCTGCCTGACACGTTGTTTTCGCTGATAAGTCATTACACACAAGTACCAGTACTGTGTGATGTCATTACACTGCCCGGCCTCCTGCATCACCTCCTCCTGCCTATTCTCCTCCCTTTCTTCCTCCTGCCTCTACTCCTTGTGCCCAGCCTCTCTTCCTCCTCACTCATCCTCCTCTCCTCCTGTCCAACCTCCTGCCCAGCCTCCTGCCTCTCTTCCTCCTCCCTCATCCTCCTCTCCTCCTGTCCTACCTCCTGCCCAGCATCCTGCCTCTCTTCCCGGTACAGCGTCTTCTGCAAGGACCAGCGGGACCAGCAGCCCGGCCAGTGTGGAAGGGAGAGTCCAGACCTGAAGTCATCCAAGCCCAGGTCTCTCCAAGCCCAGCCAGTGTGGAAGGGAGAGACCAGACCTGAAGTCCTCCCAGCCAGGGTTGCTCCCAGCCCGGCCAGTGTGGAGAGGGAGAGTCCAGACCTGAAGTCCTCCCAGCCCGGCCAGTGTGGAGAGGGAGAGGCCAGACCTGAAGTCCTCCCAGCCCAGGTCGCTCCCAGCCCGGCCAGTGTGGAGAGAGAGAGGCCAGACCTGAAGTCCTCCCAGCCCGGCCAGTGTGGAGAGGGAGAGTCCAGACCTGAAGTCATCCAAGCCCAGGTCGCTCCCAGCCCGGCCAGTGTGGGAGAGGGAGAGGCCAGACCTGAAGTCCTCCCAGCCAGGGTCGCTCCCAGCCCGGCCAGTGTGGAGAGGGAGAGGCCAGACCTGAAGTCCTCCCAGCCAGGGTCGCTCCCAGCCCGGCCAGTGTGGAGAGGGAGAGTCTAGTGTCTCCATACCTGGTTCTTCTTGAACTCCGAACTGTCAAAGACCCGGTGAAGGAGAACCAGTGAACGGACCAGGAATGTTCTCCTGCGGTGCTACAGGGGCCCAAGGTTGACAGACAGTCAATGTTGAGACAAAGATGTCTTTATTTAAACAGGGAGTCAATGCTGAGACCAGGGAGTCAATGCTGAGACCAAGGTGTCTTTATTTAGACAGGGAGTCAATGCTGAGACCAAGGTGTCTTTACTTAGACAGGGAGTCAATGTTGAGACCAAGGTGTCTTTATTTAGAGACAGGGAGTCAATGCTGAGACCAAGGTGTCTTTATTTAGAGACAGGGAGTCAATGCTGAGACCAAGGTGTCTTTATTTAGAGACAGGGAGTCAATGCTGAGACCAAGGTGTCTTTATTTAGAGACAGGGAGTCAATGCTGAGACCAAGGTGTCTTTATTTAGAGACAGGGAGTCAATGCTGAGACCAAGGTGTCTTTATTTAGAGACAGGGAGTCAATGCTGAGACCAAGGTGTCTTTATTTAGAGACAGGGAGTCAATGCTGAGACCAAGGTGTCTTTATTTAGAGACAGGGGTCAATGCTGAGACCAGGGTGTCTTTATTTAGAGACAGGGGTCATGTGAGACCAAGGTGTCTTTATTTAGAGACAGGGAGTCAATGCTGAGACCAAGGTGTCTTTATTTAGAGACAGGGAGTCAATGCTGAGACCAAGGTGTCTTTATTTAGAGACAGGGAGTCAATGCTGAGACCAAGGTGTCTTTATTTAGAGACAGGGAGTCAATGTTGAGACCAAGGTGTCTTTATTTAGAGACAGGGAGTCAATGCTGAGACCAAGGTGTCTTTATTTAGAGACAGGGAGTCAATGCTGAGACCAAGGTGTCTTTATTGAGACAGGGAGAGGTAGAGGTCATGTGATGTAATTACACAGGCCGATGCTGCAGGGATGTAGAGGTCATGTGATGTAATTACACAGGCCGATGCTGCAGGGATGTAATGAGGTGATGTAATTACACAGGCCGATGCTGCAGGGATGTAGAGGTCATGTGATGTAATTACACAGGCCGATGCTGCAGGGATGTAGAGGTCATGTGATGTAATTACACAGGCCGATGCTGCAGGGATGTAATGAGGTGGTGTAATTACACAGGCCGATGCTGCAGGGATGTAGAGGTCATGTGATGTAATTACACAGGCCGATGCTGCAGGGATGTAGAGGTCATTTGAAGCAGCCTTTCTTCCATCGCGTGTTTGGAACAATGACAAAGACATCGGCAACTTTGTATTCTGTCGTCAACTCCGCTCTGAAGTGACCTGGCGGGCACCGTCAGGCAGAGATCAACATCTTGATGTATGTTCAGTGAGATCTGAGTTTACAGTGTACAACATCTAGCACTTAGCTGACATTTGTTTGTTTTTTTTAACAAGCTTTTTTCAAGTACAACATTAATATAATGATGGTTTTGGGAAACATTGAAGGAGATTTAATGATGCTCCTAACGAAGGTTTTAAAGAGGAATTTATTAGTCTTACGATGCTTCTGAGAAATCAGTCTCTCTGGGTCTCCTGTTCTCTCACCCAGAGGATTATGGTTGTATCCTAAATGGCACGTCTCTCTCCCTCCCTGCTAGAGGCACCTCTCTCCCTCCCTGCTAGAGGCACCTCTCTCTCTCTCCCTCCCTGCTAGAGGCACCTCTCTCTCTCCCTCCCTGCTAGAGGCACCTCTCTCTCTCTCCCTCCCTCCCTGCTAGAGGCACTCTCTCTCTCTCTCTGCTAGAGGCACCTCTCTCTCTCCCTCCCTGCTAGAGGCACCTCTCTCTCTCCCCTCCCTGCTAGAGGCACCTCTCTCTCTCTCCCTCCCTGCTAGAGGCACCTCTCTCTCCCTCCCTGCTAGAGGCACCTCTCTCTCCCTCCCTGCTAGAGGCACCTCTCTCTCTCCCTCCCTGCTAGAGGCACCTCTCTCTCTCCCTCCCTGCTAGAGGCACCTCTCTCTCTCCCTCCCTGCTAGAGGCACCTCTCTCTCTCTCCCTGCTAGAGGCACCTCTCTCTCTCTCTCCCTGCTAGAGGCACCTCTCTCTCTCTCTCCCTGCTAGAGGCACCTCTCTCTCTCTCCCCTGCTAGAGGCACCTCTCTCTCTCTCCCCCTCCCTCCCTGCTAGAGGCACGTCTCTCTCTCTCTCCCTGCTAGAGGCACGTCTCTCTCCCTCCCTGCTAGAGGCACGTCTCTCTCTCTCTCCCTGCTAGAGGCACGTCTCTCTCTCTCTCCCTGCTAGAGGCACGTCTCTCTCTCTCCCTGCTAGAGGCACGTCTCTCTCTCCTCCCTGCTAGAGGCACGTCTCTCTCCCTCCCTGCTAGAGGCACGTCTCTCTCCCTCCCTGCTAGAGGCACGTCTCTCTCCCTCCCTGCTAGAGGCACGTCTCTCTCCCTCCCTGCTAGAGGCACGTGCTCTCTCCCTCCCTGCTAGAGGCACGTGTCTCTCTCCTCCCTGCTAGAGGCACGTGTCTCTCCCTCCCTGCTAGAGGCACGTGTCTCTCTCCCTCCCTGCTAGAGGCACGTCTCTCTCCCTCCCTGCTAGAGGCACGTCTCTCTCCCTCCCTGCTAGAGGCACGTCTCTCTCCCTCCCTGCTAGAGGCACCTCTCCATCCCTCCCTGCTAGAGGCACGTCTCTCTCCCTCCCTGCTAGAGGCACGTCTCTCCATCCCTCCCTGCTAGAGGCACGTCTCTCTCCCTCCCTGCTAGAGGCACGTCTCTCATCCCTCCCTGCTAGAGGCACGCTCTCTCTCCCTCCCTGCTAGAGGCACGTCTCTCTCCCTCCCTGCTAGAGGCACGTCTCTCTCCCTCCCTGCTAGAGGCACGTCTCTCTCCCTCCCTGCTAGAGGCACGTCTCTCTCCCTCCCTGCTAGAGGCACGTCTCTCTCCCTCCCTGCTAGAGGCACGTCTCTCTCTCCCTCCCTGCTAGAGGCACGTCTCTCTCCCTCCCTGCTAGAGGCACGTCTCTCTCCCTCCCTGCTAGAGGCACCTCTCTCTCCCTCCCTGCTAGAGGCACCTCTCTCTCTCCCTCCCTGCTAGAGGCACCTCTCTCTCCCTCCCTGCTAGAGGCACCTCTCTCTCCCTCCCTGCTAGAGGCACCTCTCTCTCCCTCCCTGCTAGAGGCACCTCTCTCTCCCCTCCCTGCTAGAGGCACCTCTCTCTCCCTCCCTGCTAGAGGCACCTCTCTCTCCCCTCCCTGCTAGAGGCACTCTCTCTCCCTCCCTGCTAGAGGCACCTCTCTCTCCCTCCCTGCTAGAGGCACCTCTCTCTCTCCCTCCCTGCTAGAGGCACGTCTCTCTCCCTCCCTGCTAGAGGCACGCTCTCTCTCCCTCCCTGCTAGAGGCACCTCTCTCTCTCCCTCCCTGCTAGAGGCACGTCTCTCTCCCTCCCTGCTAGAGGCACGCTCTCTCTCCCTCCCTGCTAGAGGCACCTCTCTCTCCCTCCCTGCTAGAGGCACGTCTCTCTCTCCCTCCCTGCTAGAGGCACGTCTCTCTCTCCCTCCCTGCTAGAGGCACGTCTCTCTCCCTCCCTGCTAGAGGCACGTCTCTCTCTCCCTCCCTGCTAGAGGCACGTCTCTCTCTCCCTCCCTGCTAGAGGCACGTCTCTCTCCCTCCCTGCT
This sequence comes from Oncorhynchus tshawytscha, assembly GCF_018296145.1. Taxonomy (NCBI): domain Eukaryota; kingdom Metazoa; phylum Chordata; class Actinopteri; order Salmoniformes; family Salmonidae; genus Oncorhynchus; species Oncorhynchus tshawytscha. The sequence continues at coordinate 21,247 of NW_024608629.1, read as the reverse complement.
AGAGGCACGTCTCTCTCTCCCTCCCTGCTAGAGGCACGTCTCTCTCCCTCCCCTGCTAGAGGCACGTCTCTCTCCCTCCTGCTAGAGGCACGTCTCTCTCTCCCTCCCTGCTAGAGGCACGTCTCTCTCCCTCCCTGCTAGAGGCACGTCTCTCTCCCTCCCTGCTAGAGGCACGTCTCTCTCCCTCCCTGCTAGAGGCACGTCTCTCTCCCTCCCTGCTAGAGGCACGTCTCTCTCCCTCCCTGCTAGAGGCACGTCTCTCTCCCTCCCTGCTAGAGGCACGTCTCTCTCCCTCCCTGCTAGAGGCACGTCTCTCTCCCTCCCTGCTAGAGGCACGTCTCTCTCCCTCCCTGCTAGAGGCACGTCTCTCTCCCTCCCTGCTAGAGGCACGTCTCTCTCCCCCCTGCTAGAGGCACGTCTCTCTCCCCCCTGCTAGAGGCACGTCTCTCTCCCCCCTGCTAGAGGCACGTCTCTCTCCCCCCTGCTAGAGGCACGTCTCTCTCCCCCCTGCTAGAGGCACGTCTCTCTCCCCCCTGCTAGAGGCACGTCTCTCTCCCCCCTGCTAGAGGCACGTCTCTCTCCCCCCTGCTAGAGGCACGTCTCTCTCCCCCCTGCTAGAGGCACGTCTCTCTCCCCCCTGCTAGAGGCACGTCTCTCTCCCCCTGCTAGAGGCACGTCTCTCCCCCCTGCTAGAGGCACGTCTCTCTCCCCCCTGCTAGAGGCACGTCTCTCTCCCCCCTGCTAGAGGCACCTCTCTCTCCCCCCTGCTAGAGGCACGTCTCTCTCCCCCCTGCTAGAGGCACGTCTCTCCCCCCCTGCTAGAGGCACCTCTCTCTCCCCCCTGCTAGAGGCACCTCTCTCTCCCCCCTGCTAGAGGCACCTCTCTCTCCCCCTGCTAGAGGCACCTCTCTCCCCCTGCTAGAGGCACCTCTCTCTCCCCCCTGCTAGAGGCACCTCTCTCTCCCCCCCTGCTAGAGGCACCTCTCTCCCCCCTGCTAGAGGCACCTCTCTCCCCCCTGCTAGAGGCACCTCTCTCTCCCCCCTGCTAGAGGCACCTCTCTCTCCCCCCCTGCTAGAGGCACCTCTCTCTCCCCCCTGCTAGAGGCACCTCTCTCTCCCCCCTGCTAGAGGCACCTCTCTCTCCCCCCTGCTAGAGGCACCTCTCTCTCCCCCCTGCTAGAGGCACCTCTCTCTCCCCCCTGCTAGAGGCACCTCTCTCTCCCCCCTGCTAGAGGCACCTCTCTCCCCCCTGCTAGAGGCACCTCTCTCTCCCCCCTGCTAGAGGCACCTCTCTCTCCCCCTGCTAGAGGCACCTCTCTCCCCCCTGCTAGAGGCACCTCTCTCTCCCCCCTGCTAGAGGCACCTCTCTCTCCCCCCTGCTAGAGGCACCTCTCTCTCCCCCCTGCTAGAGGCACCTCTCTCCCCCCTGCTAGAGGCACCTCTCTCTCCCCCCTGCTAGAGGCACCTCTCTCTCCCCCCTGCTAGAGGCACCTCTCTCTCCCCCCTGCTAGAGGCACCTCTCTCCCCCCCCTGCTAGAGGCACCTCTCTCCCCCCTGCTAGAGGCACCTCTCTCTCCCCCCTGCTAGAGGCACCTCTCTCCCCCCTGCTAGAGGCACCTCTCTCTCCCCCCTGCTAGAGGCACCTCTCTCCCCCCTGCTAGAGGCACCTCTCTCCCCCCTGCTAGAGGCACGTCTCTCCCCCCCCTGCTAGAGGCACGTCTCTCCCCCCTGCTAGAGGCACGTCTCTCTCCCCCCTGCTAGAGGCACGTCTCCCCCCCTGCTAGAGGCACGTCTCTCCCCCCTGCTAGAGGCACGTCTCTCTCCCCCCTGCTAGAGGCACGTCTCTCTCCCCCCTGCTAGAGGCACCTCTCTCCCCCCTGCTAGAGGCACCTCTCTCTCCCCCCTGCTAGAGGCACCTCTCTCCCCCCCTGCTAGAGGCACCTCTCTCTCCCCCCTGCTAGAGGCACGTCTCTCTCCCCCCTGCTAGAGGCACCTCTCTCTCCCCCCTGCTAGAGGCACCTCTCTCTCCCCCCTGCTAGAGGCACGTCTCTCTCCCCCCTGCTAGAGGCACGTCTCTCTCTCCCCCCTGCTAGAGGCACCTCTCTCTCCCCCCTGCTAGAGGCACCTCTCTCCCCCCCTGCTAGAGGCACCTCTCTCTCCCCCTGCTAGAGGCACCTCTCTCCCCCCCTGCTAGAGGCACCTCTCTCTCCCCCCTGCTAGAGGCACCTCTCTCTCCCCTGCTAGAGGCACCTCTCTCTCCCCCCTGCTAGAGGCACCTCTCTCTCCCCCTGCTAGAGGCACCTCTCTCCCCCCCTGCTAGAGGCACCTCTCTCTCCCCCCTGCTAGAGGCACCTCTCTCTCCCCCTGCTAGAGGCACCTCTCTCTCCCCCTGCTAGAGGCACCTCTCTCTCCCCCCTGCTAGAGGCACCTCTCTCTCCCCCTGCTAGAGGCACCTCTCCCCCCCTGCTAGAGGCACGTCTCTCTCCCCCTGCTAGAGGCACGTCTCTCCCCCCCTGCTAGAGGCACGTCTCTCTCCCCCCTGCTAGAGGCACGTCTCTCTCCCCCCCTGCTAGAGGCACGTCTCTCTCCCCCCTGCTAGAGGCACGTCTCTCTCCCTCCCTGCTAGAGGCACGTCTCTCTCCCTCCCTGCTAGAGGCACGTCTCTCTCCTCCCTGCTAGAGGCACGTCTCTCTCCCTCCCTGCTAGAGGCACGTCTCTCTCCCTCCCTGCTAGAGGCACGTCTCTCTCCTCCCTGCTAGAGGCACGTCTCTCCCCCCCTGCTAGAGGCACGTCTCTCTCCCCCCCTGCTAGAGGCACGTCTCTCTCCCCCTGCTAGAGGCACGTCTCTCTCCCCCCTGCTAGAGGCACGTCTCTCTCCCCCCCTGCTAGAGGCACGTCTCTCCCCCCCTGCTAGAGGCACGTCTCTCCCCCCTGCTAGAGGCACGTCTCTCTCCCCCCTGCTAGAGGCACGTCTCTCTCTCCCTCCCTGCTAGAGGCACGCTCTCTCCCTCCCTCCCTGCTAGAGGCACGTCTCTCTCCCTCCCTGCTAGAGGCACCTCTCTCTCCCTCCCTGCTAGAGGCACCTCTCTCTCCCTCCCTGCTAGAGGCACGTCTCTCTCTCCCTCCCTGCTTGAGGCACCTCTCTCTCTCCCCTCCCTGCTAGAGGCACGTCTCTCTCCCTCCCTGCTAGAGGCACCTCTCTCTCCCCCTCCCTGCTAGAGGCACGTCTCTCTCCCTCCCTGCTAGAGGCACGTCTCTCTCCCTCCCTGCTAGAGGCACGTCTCTCTCCCTCCCTGCTAGAGGCACGTCTCTCTCCCTCCCTGCTAGAGGCACCTCTCTCTCTCCCTCCCTGCTAGAGGCACGTCTCTCTCCCTCCCTGCTAGAGGCACGTCTCTCTCTCCCTCCCTGCTAGAGGCACGTCTCTCTCTCCCTCCCTGCTAGAGGCACGTCTCTCTCTCCCTCCCTGCTAGAGGCACGTCTCTCTCCCTCCCTGCTAGAGGCACGTCTCTCTCTCTCCCCCTGCTAGAGGCACGTCTCTCTCTCCCTCCCTGCTAGAGGCACGTCTCTCTCTCTCCCTCCCTGCTAGAGGCACGTCTCTCTCCCTCCCTGCTAGAGGCACGTCTCTCTCTCTCCCTCCCTGCTAGAGGCACGTCTCTCTCCCTCCCTGCTAGAGGCACGTCTCTCTCTCTCCCTCCCTGCTAGAGGCACGTCTCTCTCCCTCCTCTCACACTTCATCGTCTTCGATGAATAAAGTAGTTTAAAAAATATGACTTTTCTTTTTTTTCTCACTCAGATCGGGTCTGGATCCAACCATGTCGATATGGAACGGGTCTAGTTGTCCTCAGTCTCTATATTAAACAGAATAATTGATGCACTTCGGGTCCGGGTGGGACAGCCCCAGGTCCAGTTCGGAACAGGTCCAACTTTTTGAACCCGTGAAGACCTCTAATCTGAGGGGCTGTGATTGGCTAGATGCTTCTTCACTCTCTGGCATCACCATGGTGATGAGGGGCTCTGATTGGCTAGTTGCCTCTTTGCTCTCTGGTGTCCCAATTGTGACGAGGGCGGGGCCTGGGCAACGCGGCTTTGGAAGAGGGTCAGTTGATCGAGCAGTGGGAGGGGCATGTCTCTGATGACCAATGGAAGGTCTTCATGGAGCAGAGGGTAGATGACCACACTGAGGGCCGGACGCTCCACAGAGAACCTAGAGGAAGGAGAGGGCTTCATTATATAGAACAACCCTCATATAGAACTACCCTCAAATAGAACTATCAGTATATATAACTATCATCAAATATTTTTATTTTATTTTTTATTTCACCTTTATTTAACCAGGTAGGCTAGTTGAGAACAAGTTCTCATTTGCAACTGCGACCTGGCCAAGATAAAGCATAGCAGTGTGAGCAGACAACACAGAGTTACACATGGAGTAAACAATTAACAAGTCAATAACACAGTAGAAAACAAAGGGGGAGTCTATATACAATGTGTGCAAAAGAGCAAGTAAATAAATAAAAACAGTATGGGGATGAGGTAGGTGAAAATGGGTGGGCTATTTACCAATAGACTATGTACAGCAGCAGCGTCCCGGTTAGCTGCTCAGATAGCTGATGTTTGAAGTTGGTGAGGAGATAAGTCTCAAATAGAACTATCATTATATAGAACTACCCCTCAAATAGAACTATAATTATATATAACTATCATCAAATAGAACCACCCTCATATAGAACCACCTCATATAGAACCACCCTCATATAGAACCACCCTCATAGAACCACCTCATATAGAACCACCTATAGAACCACCCTCATATAGAACCACCCTCATATAGAACTACAATTTCATATAGAACCACCTCATATAGAACCACCCTCATATAGAACTAACCTCATATAGAACCTCATATTGAACTACTCCTCATATTGAACCACCTCTATATAGAACCACCTCATATAGAACCACCCTCATATTGAACTACCTCATATAGAACCACCCTCATATAGAACCACCATATAGAACCTCATATAGAACCACCTCATATAGAAACTACCCTCATATAGAACCAATTCTCATATTGAACTACCCTCATATTGAACCACCCTCATATTGAACCACCCTCATATTGAACTACCCTCATATAGAACCACCCTCATATTGAACTACCCTCATATAGAACCACCCTCATATAGAACCACCCTCATATAGAACCACCCTCATATAGAACCACCCTCATATAGAACCACCCTCATATTGAACCACCCTCATATTGAACTACCCTCATATAGAACTACCCTCATATAGAACCACCCTCATATAGAACCACCCTCATATAGAACCACCCTCATATAGAACCACCCTCATATAGAACCACCCTCATATAGAACCACCCTCATATTGAACCACCCTCATATAGAACCACCCTCATATAGAACCACCCTCATATTGAACCACCCTCATATAGAACCACCCTCATATTGAACTACCCTCATATAGAACCACCCTCATATAGAACCACCCTCATATAGAACCACCCTCATATAGAACCACCCTCATATAGAACCACCCTCATATTGAACTACCCTCATATAGAACTATCCTCATATAGAACTACAGAACTATCATTATATAGAACTACCATTATATTATCATTATATAGAACTATCATCATATAATTATTATATCGAATTATCATCATATAGACCTAACATTATCCTCATATAGAACTATCCTCATATAGAACTATCCTCATATAGAACTATCCTCATATAGAACTATCCTCAAATAGAACTATCCTCATATAGAACTATCAGTATATAGAACTATCAGTATATAGAACTATCATCATAGAGAACTATCATCATATAGACCTATCCTTACATAGAATATTATATAGAACTATCAGTATATTATCATTATATAGAACTATAATTAAAAATAACTATCATTATATAGAATTATCCTCATATAGAACTATTATATATAACTATCAGTATATAGAACTATCAGTATTATATAGTACTAATAGTATATACACCTATCCTCATAAAGAACTATCCTCATATAGAACTATCATTATATAGAACTATCCTCCTATAGAACTATCCTCACATAGAGAAACTACCATCATAGCAGAACTACCATCATAGATAGAACTAACATTATATTATCCTCATATAGAACTATCATTATATAGAACTATCATTAAAAATATCATTATATATAATTATCCTCATAGAAACTATCATTATATAGAACTATCCTCATAGACAACTATCCTCATAGAACTATCCTCTATCAGTAGAACTATCCTCATATAGAACTAAAATAACATATAGAACTATCATTATATAGAACATTATATTATCCTCATATAGAACTATCATTATATAGAACTATCAGTATATAGAACTATCATTATATAGAACTATCAGTATATATACCTATCCTCATATAGAACTTTCAGTATATAGAACTATCAGTATATAGAACTATCCTCATATAGAACTATCATTATATAGAACTATCAGTATATATACCTATCCTCATATAGAACTAACCTCATATAGAACTATCAGTATATAGAACTATCAGTATATAGAACTATCCTCATATAGAACTATCATCATATAGAACTATCAGTATATATACCTATCCTCATATAGAACTTTCAGTATATAGAACTATCAGTATATAGAACTATCCTCATATAGAACTATCAGTATATAGAACTATCCTCATATAGAACTATCATCATAGATAACTATCATCATATAGAACTATCATCATATAGAACTATCAGTATATAGAACTATCATTATATAGAACTATCCTCATATAGAAGTATCCTCATATAGAAGTATCCTCATATAGAAAAATCTTCACATTGCACTATCATTATGTAGAACTATCGTCATATAGAACTATCATTACATAGAACTGTCATTATATAATCATTATAGAATTATCCTCATATAGAACTATCATTTAGAAAAAATCCTCATATAGAACTGTCATTATATAATCATTATAGAATTATCCTCATATAGAACTATCATTTAGAAAAATCCTCATATAGAACTATCCTCATATAATCCTTATATAGAACTATCCTCATATAATCCTTATATAGAACTATCGGTATATAGAACTATCCTCATATGATGAACTCTCCTCATATGATGAACTCTCCTCATATGATGAACTATCCTCATATGATGAACTATCCTCATATAGAACTATCCTCATATAGAACTATCCTCATATAGAACTATCAGTATATAGAACTATCCTCATATAGAACTATCAGTATATAGAACTATCAGTATATAGAACTATCCTCATATAGAACTATCCTCATATAGAACTATCAGTATATAGAACTATCCTCATATAGAACTATCAGCATATAGAACTATCATTGTATAGAGCTATCCTTATATAGAACTATCGTGTATATAGAACCATTGTATAGAACTATTATCATTGTAAAGAACTATCATTGTATAGAACTATCCTTATATAGAACTATCATTATATAGAACTATCCTTATATAGAACTATCATTGTATAGAACTATCCTCATATAGAACTATCAGTGCATAGAACTATCATTATATAGAACTATCCTACCATTGATGTCTATCCTCATTCTATCAGTTGAGAGAACTTGAACTATCATCAGAACTATCTCTCATATAGGTCAGATAGAGAATCACAGACAGACTCCCCACCTAATAGTCAGACAGAGAGAACAGACAGAAACTCCTCATATAGAACACCGGTCAGACAGAGAGACAGACAGACTATCCTCACCGAACCGGACAGAGAGACAGACAGAACTATCCTCACCGGAACTATCAGTACAGAGAGATCCTCAGATAGACTCCCCTATCCTCAGAACAGACTCCTCATATAGTCAGACAGAGAGACAGATATATAACTATCCTCTACCTCAGAACTCAGAGACAGAACTATCCTCGGAACTATCATCAGATAGAACTATCCTCATATAGAACTATCCTCAAGGGTGTCAGAGACAGAGAGACAGACTCACCGTATATAGAACTATCATTGTACAGAGCTATCCTTATATAGAACTATCAGTATATAGAACTATCGGTATAGAACAGAGAGACAGACTCACCGGGAACTATCATTGTGAACAGATAGAGCTACAGAACTATCCGTCAGAAACAGAGAGACAGTATAGAATCTCACTATCATTGTCAGAACAGTATAGAAATCATTCCTTATATAGAACAGACTCACCGATGTCATCCTTTTCTGTTGAGAGAGACAGGCACTCACCGGTCAGACAGAGAGACAGACAGACTCCCACCGGTCAGACAGAGAGACAGACTCACCGGCCAGACAGAGAGACAGACAGACTCCCCACCGGTCAGGACTCCCCACCAGCCACAGAGACAGACAGACTCCCCACCAGCCAGACAGAGACAGACTACTCCCCACCGTCAGACAGAGAGACAGACTCCCAGTCAGACAGAGAGACAGACTCCCCACCGGCCAGACAGAGAGACAGACAGACTCCCCACCGGCCGGACAGAGAGAGACAGACAGGCACTACCGGTCAGACAGAGAGACAGACTCCCACCGGTCAGACAGAGAGACAGACAGACTCACCGGTCAGACAGAGAGACAGAGACAGACACCGGTCAGACAGAGAGACAGACTCACCGGTCAGACAGAGAGACAGACTCCACCGGTCAGACAGAGACAGACTCCCCGGTCAGACAGAGACAGACTCACCGGTCAGACAGAGAGACAGACTCACCGGCCAGACAGAGACAGACTCCCCACCGGTCAGACAGAGAGACAGACTCCCCACCGGTCAGACAGAGAGACAGACTCCCCGGTCAGACAGAGACAGACTACCAGTCAGACAGAGAGACAGACTCCCACCGGGTCAGACAGAGAGACAGACTCCCCACCGGCCAGACAGAGAGACAGACTCCCCACCGGTCAGACAGAGACAGACTCCCACCGGCCAGACAGAGAGACAGACTCACCGGTCAGACAGAGAGACAGACTCACCAGTCAGACAGAGACAGACTCACCGGTCAGACAGAGAGACAGACTCCCCAGTCAGACAGAGAGACAGACTCCCAGGCCGACAGAGACAGACTCCCCACCGGCCGTGACAGAGAGACAGACTCCCCACCGGCCGGACAGAGAGACAGACTCACCGGTCAGGACAGAGACAGACTCCCCACCGGTCAGACAGAGAGACAGACTCACCGGTCAGACAGAGAGACAGACTCCCCCAGTCAGACAGAGAGACAGACTCCCCACCGGCCAGACAGAGAGACAGACTCCCACCGGTCAGACAGAGACAGACTCCCCACCGGTCAGACAGAGAGACAGACTCCCCACCGGTCAGACAGAGAGACAGACTCCCCACCGGTCAGACAGAGAGACAGACTCCCCACCGGTCAGACAGAGAGACAGACTCCCCACCGGTCAGACAGAGAGACAGACTCCCACCGGTCAGGACAGAGAGACAGACTCACCGGTCAGACAGAGACAGACTCACCAGTCAGACAGAGAGACAGACTCACCAGTCAGACAGAGAGACAGACTCACCGGTCAGACAGAGAGACAGACTCCCCAGTCAGACAGAGAGACAGACTCCCCACCGGTCAGACAGAGAGACAGACTCCCCACCGGTCAGACAGAGGGACAGACTCACCAGGTCAGACAGAGAGACAGACTCCCCACCGGCCAGACAGAGAGACAGACTCCCACCGGTCAGACAGAGAGACAGACTCCCCACCGTCAGACAGAGAGACAGACTCCCCACCGGTCAGACAGAGAGACAGACTCCCCACCGGTCAGACAGAGACAGACTCACCGGTCAGACAGAGACAGACTCACCGGTCAGACAGAGAGACAGACTCCCAGGTCAGACAGAGAGACAGACTCACCGGCCAGACAGAGAGACAGACTCACCAGTCAGACAGAGAGACAGACTCCCAGTCAGACAGAGACAGACTCCCCACCGGTCAGACAGAGACAGACTCACCAGTCAAACAGAGAGACAGACTCACCGGTCAGACAGAGACAGACTCCCCACCGGCCAGACAGAGAGACAGACTCACCGGTCAGACAGAGACAGACTCACCGGTCAGACAGAGAGACAGACTCACCGGTCAGACAGAGAGACAGACTCACCGGTCAGACAGAGAGACAGACTCCCACCGGTCAGACAGAGACAGACTCACCGGTCAGACAGAGACAGACTCCCTAGTCAGACAGAGAGACAGACTCACCGGTCTAGCAGTGTTTCTGCCCAGCGTCCGACACGCCACCAGAGTTCCGCCCAAGAACATGTGACACACCATAGTGCAGCCAGCACTCCATGGTAACCACGGCAGCGGGGTGGAAGGTTCCGTTCCGCGAGATGAGACAGAGGCGGCGGAGACGAGAACAGCATGACAACGCCTCCCAGAATGCACCGTTACACACCAGGTAGGGCTGCTCCAACCTACCCACACACACATTATATACAGTACCAGTCAAAAGTTGACACACCTACTCATTCCAGTTTCAGTTTTATTTTTTTACTATTTTCTCATTGAAGAATAATAGTGAAGACATCAAAACTATGAAATAACACATATGGAATCATGTAGTAACCAAAAAAGTGTTAAACAAATCAAAAATATATTTTATATTTGAGATTCTTAAAATACCCCCCCCACCCCCCTTTGCCTTGAAGGCAGCGTTGCACACTCTTGGCATTCTCTCAACCAGCTTCATGAGGTAGTCACCTGGAATGCATTTCAGTTAACAGGTTTGCCTTATTAAAAGTTCACGTGGAATTTATTTCCTTCTTAATGCGTTTGAGCCAATCAGTTGTGTTGTGACAAGGTGAGAGTGAACCACTCTATATATATGTTTAAATGTGTATAATATTAATAAGGTAGGGCGGTATATCTATATGGGTAGGGCGGTATATATATATATAGAGATGGGCGGTATATATATATATGTAGGGTAGGGCGGTATATATATATGTAGGGTAGGGCGGTATATATATATGTAGGGCAGGGCGGTATATGTAGGGTAGGGCGACCCTTTCTATATATGTAGGGTAGGGGCGGTATATATGTAATGGTATAATGTATAAAGTATATATATATATAGGGCGGTATATATGTATATAGGGGCGGTATATATATGTAGGTGTATAATGTATATAAATGTAGTATAACATATACATGTGTATAATGGTATATAAATATGTAGGGTAACATATATACATGTGTAGGGTAATGTATATAAATGTGTATAACATATATACATATATGTATATAAATGGTATAACATATATAATGTGTATAATGTATAAAGTATATATATATATAATGTGTATAATGTATAAAGTATATATATATATAATGCGGTATAATGTATATAGTATATATATATATATATGTGATAATGTATATAGTATATATATATGTATAATGTGTATAATGTATATATAATGTGTATAATGTATATACATGTATATAATGTATATAAATGTGGGTAACATATATACATGTTTAAAATGTATATAAAAATGTGTATCATGTGTATAATGTATAAAATGTATAGTATATATATATATAATGTGTATAATGTATAAAATGTATATATATATATAATGTGTATAATGTATATAAATGTGTATAACATATATAATGTGTATAATGTATAAAGTGTATATATATATATAATGTGTATAATGTATATAAATGTATATAACATATATACATGTATAATGTATAAAGTGTATATATATATAATGTGTATAATGTATATAAATGTGTATAACATATATAATGTGTATAATGTATAAAGTGTATATATATATATATAATGTGTATAATGTATATAAATGTGTATAACATATATACATGTGTATAATGTATAAAGTGTATATATATAATGTGTATAATGTATAAAGTATATATATATATAATGTATAATGTATAAAGTATATATATATATAATGTGTATAATGTATATAAATGTGTATAACATATATACATGTGTAAAATGTATATAAATGTGTATAACATATATACATGTGTATAATGTATATAAATGTGTATATAATGTGTATAAAAAGTATATATATATATAATGTGTATATATATATATATATATAATGTGTATAATGTATAAAGTGTATATATATATATAATGTGTTATAATGTATAAATATATATATATATAATGTAATATATATAATATATAAATATGTGTATAACATATATACATGTGTAAAATGTATATAAATGTGTATAACATATATACATGTGTATAATGTATATAAATGTGTATATAATGTGTATAAAGTATATGTATATATATATATATATATATATAATACATATAATGTGTATGATGTATATAATGCATGTATATATAAAGTATTTAATGTATAAAATGTTTATAATGTATACATGTACACTACTGTTCAAAAGTTTAGGGTCACTTAGCACTTAGTCCTTTACAACATTAACAATGCCTACACTGTATTTCTGATCAATTTGATGTTATTTTAATGGACAAAAAAATGTGCTTTTCTGTAGCTGCCAGTTGAGGACTTGTGAGCGTCTGTTTCTCAACCGAAGACACTAATGTACTTGTCCTCTTGCTCAGTTGTGCACCGGGCCTCCCACTCCTCTTTAATGTGTATAATGTGTATAGCAATATAATAGGCTACCTTACATAATAGTATATATAATGTATAATGTAAATATATAATGTATATAATGTGTATAATGCTATATTAAGAACATAAAGGCCTATAATCTATATAATGTAAATGTAAATATATTATGATATGTACTAATGTATATAATATAATAAAATATATATAATGTACATAATAGTAGTATAATGTAAATATATAATGTATATAGTATGTATAATGCGTATAATAGTATATATAATGTACATAATAGTATATATAATGTATATAATGTATAATGTAAATATATTATGTATATATGTGTATAATGTATATAAATGTGTATAATAGTATATATAATAGTATATATCATGTATTTATATTTGTGGCTAATAAAAAACAGCAGTAAAGAACAGAGGCCTGTTGATGTATAGTATAATATTAAATATAATGTAAATATAATGTATTAATGTAAATATATTATAATATATATAATGTATTAGTATATAATGTATATACAATGTAAAATATATATAATGTATTAATATAATGTAAATATAATGTATTATATATATATATCATGTATTTATATAATGTCTTAGTAAAGTTTATAATGTATAATAATAAATGTATTAGTATATAATGTAAATATAATGTATAATATATAATATATAATATATATAATAATTATATAATGTAAAATATATATAATGTAAATATAATGTATTATGTATTGGTATATAATGTAAATATAATGTATTAGTATATAATGTATATAATGTGTATATAATGTATTAGTATATAATGTAAATATAATGTATTAGTATATAATGTAAATATAATGTATTAATATAATGTAAATATAATGTATTAGTATATAATGTAAATATAATGTGTATATAATGTATATATATAATGTAAATATAATGAATTAGTATATAATGTAAATATAATGTATTAGTATATAATGTAAATATAATGTATTAATATAATGTAAATATAATGTATTAGTATATAATGTAAATATAATGTATATAATGTATATATAAAATGTATTATTAGTATATAATGTAAATATAATGTATAGTATATAATGTAAATATAATGTAAATGTATATAATGTAAATATATAATGTAAATATATATAATGTATTAAGAATATAATGTAATTATGTATTAGTATATAATGTAAATATAATGTATTAATGTATTAGTATATAATGTAAATATAATGTGTATATAATGTATATATAAAATGTAAATAGAATGTATTAGTATATAATGTAAATATAATGTATTAGTATATAATGTAAATATAATGTATTAGTATATAATGTAAATATATAATGTAAATATAATATATATAATGTATTAGTATATAATGTATAAATGTATTGGTATAAATGTAAATTATATATAATGTATTATATATAATGTAAATATATATATAATGTATTAGTATATAATGTAAATATAATAATATTAGTATATAATGTAAATATAATGTATTAGTATATAATGTAAATATAATGTATTAGTATATAATAAATATAATATATAATGTATTAGTATATAATGTAAATATAATGTAAATATAATATTAGTATATAATGTAAATATAATGTATTAGTATATAATGTAAATATAATGTATTAGTATATAATGTAAATATAATGTGTATATAATGTATTAGTATATAATGTAAATATATAATGTAAATATAATGTGTATATAATAACATATATAATGTATATAATAGTATAATGTATAATGTATATATAATGTATATAATAGCATATATAATGTGTATAATGTATATATATAATGTATATAATAGCATATATAATGTGTATAATGTATATAATAGCATATATAATGTGTATAATGTATATATAATGTATATAATAGCATATATAATGTGTATAATGTATATATAATGTATATAATGTCTATGTATATATAATGTGTAAAATGTATTTTGTGTATAATGAATATAATAGTATATATAATGTATATAAATAATGTATATACTGTGTATATAATGTATAAAAAAACAGTTTGTAGCTAGTAAAGAACAGAAAGGCCTGTTGATGTAAATATATATAATGAATATTATAATATTGTAGTAATATAATATTATAATACTTGGGTGCAGTTCCTCAGTGTGTATGTAGTCTCACCGTAGCTGTGTGAGCTGGGTGCAGTTCCTCAGTGTGTGTATGTAGTCTCACCGTAGCTGTGTGAGCTGGGTGCAGTTCCTCAGTGTGTGTATGTAGTCTCACCGTAGCTGTGTGAGCTGGGTGCAGTTCCTCAGTGTGTATGTAGTCTCACCATAGCTGTGTGAGCTGGGTGCAGTTCCTCAGTGTGTATGTAGTCTCACCGTAGCTGTGTGAGCTGGGTGCAGTTCCTCAGTGTGTATGTAGTCTCACTGTAGCTGTGTGACCTGGGTGCAGTTCCTCAGTGTGTGTATGTAGTCTCACCGTAGCTGTGTGAGCTGGGTGCAGTTCCTCAGTGTGTATGTAGTCTCACTGTAGCTGTGTGACCTGGGTGCAGTTCCTCAGTGTGTGTATGTAGTCTCACCGTAGCTGTGTGAGCTGGGTGCAGTTCCTCAGTGTGTCCAGCAGGGCGGCGCTGTAGTTCCAGGTCTTTAAGGACCCCAGGTTGGCCAGAGATAATGCCTGAAGGTCCCGGCAGTGCTCAGCCACCTGTACCAGCCCAGTCCCCTTCAGGACCCCCGGCAGCCCCGCCAGCGTCAGCCTCCGCAGCCCCCGGAACCCCCGGAGAGCCGCAACGTGCGCGTCCCCCACCCCGCGAGCGTTCACACACGTCCTCTGATCCACACACACCCTGGCACAGGGCTCAAGACGCGGCAGGGCAGAGATGAAGCCCGGTCCTGTTATCTCCAGAACCTCCAGACAGGGGCAGCCGGCCAGCAGGGTACCCAGCCCAGAGGTGCCCTCCCTGGGGAGAGAGTCCCCGAGCCTGGCCTGTAGGTCTGGAGCCCCACGCGGGACGGCTTCCTCAGTCCCAGCAGCAGAGAGGAGGGGAGGGGGAAGGGGGACGGTGTGTGTGAACCGTCCGACAGGGCGCACGCGGGCAGCGCCAGAGACCGGAGGTGTGTGAGTTTGGACAGGCTGGTACACAGGTGTGTGTTGGCCTCCAGCCCAGGTGTGTGTGCGTTGTCATGGTGATAGTGTGTGTGTAACAGGTTGAGGTGTGACAGATTGGGACAGCAAATAACCAACCGGCTCATCGCCTCGGCAACAAGCTCCTCCTCTCCCCCGCGCTCTACTGCACTCTGGATAATTGGAGGTGTGGCCTATACCACTAAGATTCAGGCTGACCAATCGCGTTGAGTCTCTCACTCCAGTGCCAGTCAGCGATTGGATGACAGTTTGTCGTAACGTGGGGCAACGGGAGAAGTTCAAGTGCTTGGGAGCGTTGCTAAGAAGGACCCGTCCCTAGCGACGTGGCGTCCAACCAGGAGCGAGGCAACTGCAGGGCTTCCAGGTCGCCATGCTGAACGAGGCTATGGGCCAATGAGGACGCAGAAGGCCAGTGGGCGGGGTTCGGACCAGGAACTGAAACCAGGAAGGAGCGGAGACGCTCCGGAACACGAACACTGAACACAGCGAGGTAGAGGAGGAGTAGAGTCTGGTTCACCTACACACACACATTATAAACACACACACATACATTATAAACACACACACACATTATAAACACACACACACACATTATAAACACACACACATACATTATAAACACACACACATACACACACACACATTATAAACACACACACATACATTATAAACACACACACACACACACACATACATTATAAACACACACACACATTATAAAACACACACACACACACATTATAAACACACACACACACACACACACATTATAAACACACACACACACACATTATAAACACACACACACACATTATAAAACACACACACACACACACATTATAAACACACACACATTATAAACACCCTGACCTTACCTCTCCAGGTGCCAGACAGGCAGTAAACTCCTCCAGCTGTTGGTAGTGAGGAACACTGCTCTGACCCATCATCAACTGGCAACACATACTGGTACCCTCCCTACACACACACACACACACACACATACACACATTATAAAACACACACACATTATAAACACACACTATTAACACACACATTATAAACACACACACATTATAAACACACACACACACACACACTATTAACACACACATTATAAACACACACACACACACACTATTAACACACACACACATTATAAACACACACACACATTATAAACACACACACACATTATAAACACACACACACACACACTATAAACACACACATTATAAACACACACTATTAACACACACACTATAAACACACACACTATAAACACACACACGCTCACACACAATAAACACACACACACAAACACACACACACTCACAATAAACACACACACACACACACAAATAAACACACACACACACACAATAAACACACACACAATAAACACACACACACACAATAAACACACACACACACACACACAATAAACACACACACACACACACACACACACACACAGTCAAACCAGAGAGGTTTCAGTTGAAAGGTGCCACCTGGTGACGTCAAGTATGTCCAGCTGCAGCTGCAGACTGAAGAGGCTGGAGCAGCAGGGAACGACCCCGTAACTCGGCGTCAGGACCGTCTGTCTCAGCTCCGCCAGCCGAGACAGCGAATCACGGGCCTCCCCACTCAGCTGGGCGGAATCGAAGCCAGGCGATACGTCAAAAGCGAGAGATCGGAGGAGGGGGAGGGATGAGAGGAGGCGGGACAGACGCAGGGAGGTGACGCGACAACCTGATAGGTCCAGACGCACCAGGGAGCGACAGCGAATCAGGCGGTCGATGGTTGAACCCGACAGCCAATAGCAGCCGCTAAGGCTGAGGGACTGCACGTGATTGGATAGATGCTTCAGCACCTGGCGAATAGCGCCGTCATCTGCCTGAAGAGAGAAGTCAGAGAATTAAGATAAAATCATTTGTTGCAGTGTGTGTGTGTATGAGCGTGTGTGTGTGTATGAGCGTGTGTGTGTGTGTGTGAGCGTGTGTGTGTGTGTGTTACCGTGTATTCTTCAGACAGTGTGACCGTGGTCAGCAGTGTCTTGTCATAGCAGAGCGTGTGTGTGTGTGTGTGTGTGTGTGCGTGTTACCGTGTATTCTTCAGACAGTGTGACCGTGGTCAGCAGTGTCTTGTCATAGCAGAGCGTGTGTAGCTTGCGGCAGGTCCGGGAAACGTTATTCACGAGGTCAGAGGTCGAGACATAGCACAGGATACTTAACAAGATCTCATCGGAGAAGTCTGACATCCCGATCGACCCCGACACCACCCCTATCCCATCCTCTACACACACAGCCTGGGGAAGAAAAAAAAAGAGAGAGAGAGAGACAGAGAGAGAGAGAGAGAATGAGAGACACAGAATGAGAGAGAGAGAGAAGAGAATGAGAGAGAGAGAATGAGAGAGAGACAGAATGAGAGAGAGAGAGAGAGAAAGAGAGAGAACGAGAGACAGAAAGAGAGAGAGACAGAATGAGAGAGAGACAGAATGAGAGAGAATGAGAGAGACACAGAATGAGAGAGAGACACAGAATGAGAGAGAGACACAGAATGAGAGAGACACAGAATGAGAGAGACACAGAATGAGAGACACAGAATGAGAGAGAGACAGAATGAGAGACACAAAATGAGAGAGACACAGAATGAGAGACACAGAATGAGAGAGACACAGAATGAGAGAGACACAGAATGAGAGAGACACAGAATGAGAGAGACAGAGAGAGTGGAGGGAGAGAGACAGAATGAGAGACAGAATTACAGTTCTCCCTAGTATTCACTGACAGACTTGATGAGCTGTTTTGACTGGTTCCCTCTACCCTCTTGAGGATATGTAGAATTTAAATCACTGATACGAGTTCCCTCTACCCTCTGAGGATATGTAGAATTTAAATCACTGAAGCAGGGCTCCCGACCGGCCGGTGTAGGCCGTGATTGGGAGTCCCATAGGGCGGCGACACAACGTCTTCCGGGTTCGGCCGGTGTAGGCCGTGATTGGGAGTCCCACAGGGCGGCGACACAACGTCTTCCGGGTTCGGCCGGTGTAGGCCGTGATTGGGAGTCCCACAGGGCGGCGACACAACGTCTTCCGGGTTCGGCCGGTGTAGGCCGTGATTGGGAGTCCCACAGGGCGGCGACACAACGTCTTCCGGGTTCGGCTGGTGTAGGCCGTCATTGTCAATAATCATTTGTTCTTAACTGTCTTGCCTAGTTAAATAAAGGTGAAATAAAAATGTTTTTTAAATTCCCTGTATGTAGGATGTTATGTTATATTCAGAGGTAGACTGGCTCTGGCAGCCAAGTACTCAATCTAGACGTTTTTATTTGTTATTTAACCTTTATTTAACTAGGCAAGTCAGTTAAAGAACAAATTCTTATTTACAATGACGGCCTTGTTCAGGGGCAGAACGACAGATTTTTACCTTGTCAGCTCCGGGATTCAATCTAGCAACCTTCGGTTACTGGCCCAACGCTCTAACCACTAGGCTACCTGCCTCCTGTACGCTCTAACCACTAGGCTACCTGCCTCCTGTACGCTCTAACCACTAGGCTACCTGCCTCCTGTACGCTCTAACCACTAGGCTACCTGCCTCCTCTACACTCTAACCATTAGGCTACCTGCCTCCTCTACGCCCAACCACTAGGCTACCTGCCTCCTGTACACTCTAACCACTAGGCTACCTGCCTCCTCTACACTCTAACCACTAGGCTACCTGCCTCCTCTACACTCTAACCACTAGGCTACCTGCCTCCTACACTCTAACCACTAGGCTACCTGCCTCCTCAACCTAACCTCTAGGCTACCTGCCTCCTCTACACTCTAACCACTAGGCTACCTGCCTCCTCTCTAACCACTCTACCTGCCTCCTCTACACTCTAACCACTAGGCTACCTGCCTCCTCTACACTCTAACCACTAGGCTACCTGCCTCCTCTACACTCTAACCACTAGGCACCTGCCGCCCCAAAATCATTGGGGCTGAATACTTTCCAAAGGCACTGTATACTGTATGCTAGCTACTAGTCTTGATTAAATCAGGCTGTAATACACAAGTCTAGCTAGCCCGTGGTGTGACAGTTGGCTAGCTACTAGTCTTGATTAAATCAGGCTGTAAAAACAATTCATTGGTACATACAGCCTGACACTAATGCAATGTCATGTAAATGTTCCTTTCAAGCGAAGAGAATGATGAATAAAAATAAATGTAAAACATACAGGTTGTCTTTGTGGTTGTCCTTCAGCGGCTCGAAAGTTTTCACAAAATATCCACAGGAAAGTTTTGTTTACCCAACTTTTAGTTATTGTTATTGTTTACTTTTTAGAGCCAAAACAAAAAACAAAAAGACAGCGTCTATAGAAAGTCTACACTTAAATATAGAAATGGTGGCGGCAGCATCATGTTATGGGTATGCTTGTCACCTGGGAAGTTTGTCAGGAACAAAAGAAATGAACAAAGCCCAGGTAAAAAGTTAGAGCAAAACCCACTTCAGTCTTCTGAAAATCGAAACAATGTTGTTGTTTTTTATTCTGCAAGAACGGCTTTCCAAAACATGTTGAGTGTTCCTGAGTTCTCAGTCCTGACAAATTTGCTCAATTTTTTTATTAGTATTTTTTTTTTACATCTGAGAGGTTTGAATTTCGCTGAATTGGAACCCTGAATATGAGTCTAATATGGCCCAACATCAAGCAAGTCCCCTCAGCAATGTCCCAACATCTAGTGGAAAGCCTTCCCAGAAGAGAGGAGGCTGTTATAGCAGCAATGTTCCTACATCTAGTGGAAAGCCTTCCCAGAAGAGTGGAGGCTGTTATAGCAGCAATGTTCCTACATCTAGTGGAAAAGCCTTCCCAGAAGAGTGGAGGCTGTTATAGCAGCAAATGTTCCTACATCTAGTGGAATGTCCCAACATCTAGTGGAAAGCCTTCCCAGAAGAGTGGAGGCTGTTATAGCAGCAATGTTCCTACATCTAGTGGAAAGCCTTCCCAGAAGAGTGGAGGCTGTTATAGCAGCAATGTTCCTACATCTAGTGGAAAGCCTTCCCAGAAGAGTGGAGGCTGTTATAGCAGCAATGTTCCTACATCTAGTGGGAAAGCCTTCCCAGAAGAGTGGAGGCTGTTATAGCAGCAATGTTCCAACATCTAGTGGAAAGCCTTCCCAGGAGAGTGGAGGCTGTTATAGCAGCAATGTTCCTACATCTAGTGGGAAAGCCTTCCCAGAAGAGAGGAGGCTGTTATACCAACTCCACATTAATGCCCATCGACGAGCAGAGTGGAGGCTGTTATACCAACTCCACATTAATGCCCATCGACGAGCAGAGTGGAGGCTGTTATAGCAAAGGGGGACCAACTCCACATTAATGCCCATCGACGAGCAGAGTGGAGGCTGTTATACCAACTC
>NW_024608628.1:65000-70768 GCF_018296145.1 Oncorhynchus tshawytscha | reverse complement strand
CCTGTGGCCCCTGGTCAGTACATGATACAGTACAGACTACACCCTGTGGGTCAGTATATGATACAGGACAGACTGGTGGTCAGTACATGATACAGTACAGACACCCTGATATGATACAGACTACACCCTGTGGCCCCTGGTCAGTACATGATACAGTACAGACTACACCCTGTGGCCCCTGGTCAGTACATGATACAGTACAGACTACACCCTGTGGCCCCTGGTCAGTACATGATACAGTACAGACTACACCCTGTGGCCCCTGGTCAGTACGTGATACAGTACAGACTACACCCTGTGGCCCCTGGTCAGTACATGATACACACCCTGTGGCCCCTGGTCAGTATGACTACACCCTGTGGCCCCTGGTCAGTACATGATACAGACTACAGACTGACACCCTGTGGCCCCTGGTCAGTACGTGATACAGTACAGACTACACCCTGTGGCCCCTGGTCAGTACATGATACAGTACAGACTACACCCTGTGGCCCCTGGTCAGTACATGATACAGTACAGACTACACCCTGTGGCCCCTGGTCAGTACATGATACAGTACAGACTACACCCTGTGGCCCCTGGTCAGTACATGATACAGTACAGACTACACCCTGTGGCCCCTGGTCAGTACATGATACAGTACAGACTACACCCTGTCAGGCCCCTGGTCAGTACATGATACAGTACAGACTACACCCTGTGGCCCCTGGTCAGTACATGATACAGTACAGACTACACCCTGTGGCCCCTGGTCAGTACATGATACAGTACAGACTACACCCTGTGGCCCCTGGTCAGTACATGATACAGTACAGACTACACCCTGTGGCCCCTGGTCAGTACATGATACAGTACAGACTACACCCTGTGGCCCCTGGTCAGTACATGATACAGTACAGACTACACCCTGTGGCCCCTGGTCAGTACATGATACAGTACAGACTACACCCTGTGGCCCCTGGTCAGTACATGATACAGTACAGACTACACCCTGTGGCCCCTGGTCAGTACATGATACAGTACAGACTACACCCTGTGGCCCCTGGTCAGTACATGATACAGTACAGACTACACCCTGTGGCCCCTGGTCAGTACATGATACAGTACAGACTACACCCTGTGGCCCCTGGTCAGTACATGATACAGTACAGACTACACCCTGTGGCCCCTGGTCAGTACATGATACAGTACAGACTACACTCTGTGGGCTATATAGTATTGCCATGAGGCTCTGGTCTAAAGTAGTGCACTATATAGGAATAGGGTGCCATAGCGCTCTGGTCTAAAGTAGTGCACTATATAGGGAATAGGGTGCCATAGGTCTCTGGTCTAAAGTAGTGCACTACGTAGGGAATAGGGTGCCATTTGGGCAGCGGGAATGAAGACACTAATCATGCAAAACAAATAATCTATAATATCTGAACAGAAAAACTAAGAGAGCCAAAGGTAGACCTAACACAGTCTATAACACTACATTAACCCTATAACACTACATTAAGTATATAACACTACATTAAGTTCTAACACTACATTAAGTTCTAACACTACATTAAGTATATAACACTACATTAAGTATATAACACTACATTAAGTTATAACACTACATTAAGTCTATAACACTACATTAAGTATATAACACTACATTAACCCTATAACACTACATTAACCCTATAACACTACATTAAGTATATAACACTACATTAAGTATATAACACTACATTACCCTATAACACTACATTAACCCTATAACACTACATTAACCCTATAACACTACATTAAGTTCTAACACTACATTAAGTTCTAACACTACATTAACCCTATAACACTACATTAACCCTATAACACTACATTAACCCTATAACACTACATTAAGTTCTAACACTACATTAAGTATATAACACTACATTAAGTATATAACACTACATTAACCCTATAACACTACATTAACCCTATAACACTACATTAAGTATATAACACTACATTAAGTATATAACACTACATTAAGTATATAACACTACATTAAGTTCTAACACTACATTAAGTTCTAACACTACATTAAGTTCTAACACTACATTAAGTTCTAACACTACATTAAGTATATAACACTACATTAAGTTATAACACTACATTAAGTATATAACACTACATTAAGTTCTAACACTACATTAAGTTCTAACACTACATTAAGTTCTAACACTACATTAAGTATATAACACTACATTAAGTTATAACACTACATTAAGTCTATAACACTACATTAAGTATATAACACTACATTAACCCTATAACACTACATTAACCCTATAACACTACATTAAGTCTATAACACTACATTACCCTATAACACTACATTAAGTCTATAACACTACATTAACCCTATAACACTACATTAACCCTATAACACTACATTAAGTATATAACACTACATTAACCCTATAACACTACATTACCCTATAACACTACATTATCCTATAACACTACATTAAGTGTATAACACTACATTAACCCTATAACACTACATTAAGTATATAACACTATATTAAGCTCTAACACTACATTAAGCTATAACACTACATTAAGCTCTAACACTACATTAACCCTATAACACTACATTAAGTTCTAACACTACATTAAGTATATAACACTACATTAAGTCTATAACACTACATTAAGTATATAACACTACATTAACCCTATAACACTACATTAAACCTATAACACTACATTAACCCTATAACACTACATTAACCCTATAACACTACATTAACCCTATAACACTACATTAACCCTATAACACTACATTAACCCTATAACACTACATTAACCCTATAACACTACATTAACCCTATAACACTATATTAACCCTATAACACTACATTAAGTATATAACACTACATTAACCTATAACACTACATTAACCCTATAACACTACATTAACCCTATAACACTACATTAACCCTATAACACTACATTAACCCTATAACACTACATTAAGTATATAACACTACATTAACCCTATAACACTACATTAACCCTATAACACTACATTAACCCTATAACACTACATTAACCCTATAACACTACATTAACCCTATAACACTACATTAACCCTATAACACTACATTAACCCTATCACACTACATTAACCCTATAACACTACATTAACCCTATAACACTACATTAACCCTATCACACTACATTAACCCTATAACACTACATTAACCCTATAACACTACATTAACCTATAACACTACATTAACCCTATAACACTACATTAACCCTATAACACTACATTAACCCTATAACACTACATTAACCCTATAACACTACATTAAGTTCTAACACTACATTAAGTCTATAACACTACATTAACCCTATAACACTACATTAAGTATATAACACTACATTAAGTATATAACACTACATTAACCCTATAACACTACATTAACCCTATAACACTACATTAACCCTATAACACTACATTAACCCTATAACACTATATTAAACCTATAACACTACATTAACCCTATAACACTACATTAACCCTATAACACTACATTAACCCTATAACACTACATTAACCCTATAACACTACATTAACCCTATAACACTACATTAACCCTATAACACTACATTAAGTCTATAACACTACATTAACCCTATAACACTACATTAACCCTATAACACTACATTAAGTATATAACACTACATTACCCTATAACACTACATTAAGTCTATAACACTACATTAACCCTATAACACTACATTACCCTATAACACTACATTAACCCTATAACACTACATTAAGTATATAACACTACATTACCTATAACACTACATTAACCCTATAACACTACATTAACCCTATAACACTACATTAACCCTATAACACTACATTAACCCTATAACACTACATTAACCCTATAACACTACATTAACCCTATAACACTACATTAACCCTATAACACTACATTAACCCTATAACACTACATTAAGTCTATAACACTACATTAACCCTATAACACTACATTAACCCTATAACACTACATTAAGTATATAACACTACATTAACCCTATAACACTATATTAAACCTACATAGAAATAATAATAAATAATAAATAATAACACTAAATGACAATAAAGAAGCAGAATAAAGAACAGTCAGCGACTAGCCACTACAGAGCTCTGTGACACAGACGGGACAGACATTTATATATGGAAATATAAATAAAAACATATTGATATGTAAAAATCAGCGATATGACAGAGTTAGATATGATCCTCTTACCTTCCCATTCTGGGAGACATGGGGCGATTAAGAAACATAGTTAACCAACCACACTAATATAATATATATAAATACTATCATCAGATTATAATATATCCAACCATACTAATGTAATATATATAAATATTATCATATATTATAATATATCCAACCATACTAATATAATATATATAAATATTATCATCAGATTATAATATATAATATATCCAACCATACTAATATAATATACATAAATATTATCATATATTATAATATATCCAACCATACTAATATATTATATATAAATATTATCATCAGATTATAATATATCCAACCATACTAATATAATATACATAAATATTATCATCAGATTATAATATATCCAACCATACTAATATAATATACATAAATATTATCATATATTATAATATATCCAACCATACTAATATATTATATATAAATATGATCATATATTATAATATATCCAATCGTACAAATATAATTTAATTACATTTTATCATCATATTATAATGTATCCAACCGTACTGCAAGGCAGACAATGTGACCAAATGGCACCCTATTCCCTATGTAGTGCACTACTGTTGACCAGGTCCCACAGTGCACTATACAGTATAGGGAATAGGGAGCCATTTGAGAGCAACACTCTATGACAAAACTACACAGGTAAGAAAGGTATTGCAGAAAGGTGATGGTGTCCTGTAAGATTTAGTAAGTGAGTTCACATGTTGTGTTTCGTCAACTAGGTGACGTTAATTTTTTAGAGGCGTTAGAGAGCAGGCAGAAGAGACAGACAGACAGACAGACAGACAGACAGACAGACAGACAGACAGACAGACAGACAGACAGACAGACAGACACCAGATGCTAGATGTAGAGTAGAGCATGTCAGAGTCCATCATGCAGTATTTAACACAGGTCTGATGTCAACACACAGGAACTACAGAGCAGAGCTAGATGGAGGTGAAGAAGGAAGAGGGGAGGAGAGCAGGGGATGGGTAGAATAAACATGTATACCTCTGTAGTTCTGTTAACCATCATCTGATAACGCCGTAGAGAGAGGAGAGGAGAGGAGAGGAGAGGAGAGGAGAGGAGAGGAGAGGAGAGGAGAGGAGAGGAGAGGAGAGGAGAGGAGAGGAGAGGAGAGGAGAGGAGAGGAGGAGGAGGAAAGGAGAGGAGAGGGAGGAGGAAAGGAGAGGAGAGGGAGGAGGAAAGGAGAGGAGAAGAGAGGAGAGGAGGAGGAAAGGAGAGGGAGGAGAGAGGAGGAGAGGAGAGGAGAGGAGAGAGGGAGGAGAGGAGGAGGAGGAGGAGGAGAGGAGGAGGAGGAGAGGAGGAGGAGAGGAGAAGGAGGAGGGTGTGAGAAATGAGAAGAGAGAGGAGAGGAGAGGAGGAGAAGGAGGAGGAGGAGGAGGAGGGGGTAGTTTGGTTGTTACACAGGGAACAGGGCATTATAAGACAAGATGACCTCACACCAAACCCTCC
>NW_024608628.1:37500-60000 GCF_018296145.1 Oncorhynchus tshawytscha | reverse complement strand
TATTATACAGACTGGTGGTATTATATAGACTGGTGGTATTATACAGACTGGTGGTATTATACAGACTGGTAGTATTATACAGACTGGTGGTATTATACAGACTGGTGGTATTATACAGACTGGTAGTATTATACAGACTGGTAGTATTATACAGACTGGTGGTATTATACAGACTGGTAGTATTATACAGACTGGTAGTATTATACAGACTGGTGGTATTATACAGACTGGTGGTATTATACAGACTGGTGGTATTATACAGACTGGTGGTATTATACAGACTGGTGGTATTATACAGACTGGTGGTATTATACAGACTGGTAGTATTATACAGACTGGTGGTATTATACAGTGGAGACTGGTATTATACAGACTGGTGGTATTATACAGACTGGTGGTATTATACAGACTGGTGGTATTATACAGACTGGTGGTATTATACAGACTGGTGGTATTATACAGACTGGTGGTATTATACAGACTGGTGGTATTATACAGACTGGTGGTATTATACAGACTGGTGGTATTATACAGACTGGTGGTATTATACAGACTGGTGGTATTATACAGACTGGTGGTATTATACAGACTGGTGGTATTATATAGACTGGTGGTATTATATAGACTGGTGGTATTATACAGACTGGTGGTATTATACAGACTGGTAGTATTATACAGACTGGTGGTATTACACAGACTGGTAGTATTATACAGACTGGTGGTATTATACAGACTGGTGGTATTATACAGACTGGTGGTATTATATAGACTGGTGGTATTATATAGACTGGTGGTATTATACAGACTGGTAGTATTATACAGACTGGTGGTATTACACAGACTGGTAGTATTATACAGACTGGTAGTATTATACAGACTGGTGGTATTATACAGACTGGTGGTTTATATAGTGGAGACTGGTAGTATTATACAGACTGGTGGTATTATACAGACTGGTGGTATTATACAGACTGGTAGTATTATACAGACTGGTGGTATTATACAGACTGGTGGTATTATACAGACTGGTGGTATTATACAGACTGGTGGTATTATACAGTGGAGACTGGTATTATACAGACTGGTGGTATTATACAGAGACTGGTGGTATTATACAGACTGGTGGTATTATACAGACTGGTGGTATTATACAGACTGGTGGTATTATACAGACTGGTAGTATTATACAGACTGGTAGTATTATACAGACTGGTAGTATTATACAGACTGGTGGTATTATATAGACTCGTAGTATTATATAGACTGGTGGTATTATACAGACTGGTGGTATTATATAGACTGGTAGTATTATACAGACTGGTGGTATTATACAGACTGGTGGTATTATATAGACTGGTTGTTTTATACAGACTGGTAGTATTATACAGACTGGTGGTATTATACAGACTGGTGGTATTATACAGACTGGTGGTATTATACAGACTGGTGGTATTATACAGTGGAGACTGGTATTATACAGACTGGTGGTATTATACAGACTGGTAGTATTATACAGACTGGTGGTATTATACAGACTGGTGGTATTATACAGACTGGTAGTATTATACAGACTGGTAGTATTATACAGACTGGTGGTATTATACAGACTGGTGGTATTATACAGACTGGTGGTATTATACAGTGGAGACTGGTGGTATTATATAGACTGGTGGTATTATACAGACTGGTGGTATTATACAGACTGGTGGTATTATACAGACTGGTGGTATTATACAGACTGGTGGTATTATACAGACTGGTGGTATTATGACTGGTGGTATTATACAGACTGGTAGTATTATACAGACTGGTGGTATTATACAGACTGGTAGTATTATATAGACTGGTGGTATTATACAGACTGGTGGTATTATACAGACTGGTGGTATTATACAGACTGGTAGTATTATACAGACTGGTGGTATTATACAGACTGGTGGTATTATACAGACTGGTGGTATTATACAGACTGGTAGTATTATACAGACTGGTAGTATTATACAGACTGGTGGTATTATACAGACTGGTGGTATTATACAGACTGGTGGTATTATACAGACTGGTGGTATTATACAGACTGGTGGTATTATACAGACTGGTGGTATTATACAGACTGGTGGTATTATACAGTGGAGACTGGTGGTATTATACAGACTGGTAGTATTATACAGACTGGTAGTATTATACAGACTGGTGGTATTATACAGACTGGTGGTATTATATAGTGGAGACTGGTGGTATTATATAGTGGAGACTGGTGGTATTATACAGTGGAGACTGGTGGTTTCATACAGTGTCTATGTCACTATCCCAGATGGCACTGGGGTCACAGCCTATATGAGCATCATGGAGTCTATCTATCTGACCTGTGATTGGGCGTTGATGTCGGCTCCTCTCTTCAGCAGCAGTCGAGCCACTTCCTTCTGTCCGGCCAATGAGGCGATGTGGAGGGCTGTGTTCCCTTTCTGCAGGGAGAGGAGCGTTAGGGTTGGATGGTTCAGTGTGTGTGTGTGTGTGTGTGTGTGTGTGTGTGTGTGTGTGTGTGTGTGTGTGTGTGTGTGTGTGTGTGTGTGTGGCAGTAGGTGTGAACAGCGTAGCATCTATGCTAAGCCCTTTACCAATCCCCTGTTTAAAGGTCAGGCTGCAGCCCAGCTGTCTTTCAACTCCAGGTTAACATCTTGGTGGCACTATGTTGTCTCCTCAGATAACTCCTCAGTAACATGTCAGATAACTCCTCAATAACATGTCAGATAACTCCTCAATAACATGTCAGATAAGTCCTCACTAACATGTCAGATAAGTCCTCACTAACATGTCAGATAACTCCTCAGTAACATGTCAGATAACTCCTCAATAACATGTCAGATAACTCCTCAATAACATGTCAGATAACTCCTCAATAACATGTCAGATAATTCCTCAATAATTCCTCAACATGTCAAATAACATTTCAGATAGCTCCTCAATAACAGGTCAGATAAGTCCTCACTAACATGTCAAAACTACTAAATAACATGTCAGATGACTCCTCAATAACATGTCAGATAACTCCTCAATAACATGTCAGATAAGTCCTCAATAACATGTCAGATAAGTCCTCAATAACATGTCAGATAACTCCTCAATAACATGTCAGATAACTCCTCAATAACATGTCAGATAACTCCTCAATAACATGTCAGATAACTCCTCAATAACATGTCAGATGACTCCTCAAAAACATGTCAGATAAGTCCTCAATAACATGTCAGATAACTCCTCAATAACATGTCAGATAACTCCTCAATAACATGCCAGATAACTCCTCAATAACATGTCAGATCACTAGAAGTGTCAGTAAAGATCTGGCTGCTAACTTATTGAGGGGTGAGAGGTGTGTGAATCAGAAGTGTGGATTAATTCAATAATAATAATAATAAGCCTATATGCCATTTAGCAGACGTTTTGTATCAAAGTGACTTACAGTAGTGTGTGCACACATTTCCGTTCGCAAGACCCCAGTGGTGATCGAATTGAGTGCAGGGTAAGGAGTGAGGGGGTGAGAGACGAGGAGGACGAGGGGGTAAGGAGGGCGAGAGGCGAAGGGTGGTGAGAGATTCCCTGGAGGTTGTTTATGGTAGTTGGCGGCTAAAGAGCATGCCCTGTCACCTGAGAACCCCACTGGATCAGGTAACACACACCCTGCCAGGGGGACTGATATTCTGGTCTGACACTGCTATACTGTACCTGTCTCAACTCTCTCTCTAACTCTCTCTCTCTCTCTCTGTCTCTGTACTCTCTCTCTCTCTCACTCTCTGTCTCTCTCTCTCTGTCTCTCTCTCTCTCTGTCTCTCTCTCTCTCTCTCTCTCTCTCTCTCTCTCAACACCCAGATGGAGTGGGATTCCTAGCAGTGATTTAGACTTTAGAGACACTGATATCCTCCTTTCATCCTCTCTCTCCCACCATACCTCCCTCTTCTGAGTACTAGAGAGTATAAATGGCCTCTCTCCACCGTTCTCTCTCTCTCTCTCTCACTCTCCAACCATGTCTCAATTCAATTCAAAAGGCTTTATTGACATGGGAAACATATGTTAAAGCAAACGGAATAGACAAAAACAAAAGTGAAATAAACAAGAGAAACATCAGTAAACATTACACTCACAAAAGTTTTCAAATAATATAGACATTATAGACATTTTAGACATTTAAAATGTTATATTATTGGCTATGTACAGTGTTGTAAACAATGTGCAAGTAGTCGAAGTATGACAGGGAAAATAAATAAACAGGTAAATACAGGCTATATTTAGAATGTTGTTTGTGTTCCACTAGTTGCCCTTTTGTCATGGCAACGGGCCAAACATCTTGCTGCTGTGATTGGACACTGCGATATTATTGTCCCGGGGGAGCTTAGAGGGAACATTGGTTCTGGTTATTGAGAAGTAATTTGAAAACAGATTTGTTTCAATTATTCAATTGGAATTTGGGGTTTACTTCCTGACATGTATGGTAGCGAGCTACAGTAGCTACAGCTAATTATTCAATTGGAATTTGGGGTTTACTTCCTGACATTTACTTCCTGACATTACCTTAGTAGCAGAGTCGACGGCGGAGCCTCTCTCCAGTAGTTCTTCGACCAGGTCCTCATGGCCCTCCTTAGCTGCCAGGTGCAGCGCATTCAGACCGTTCTGGAACAGAGAAACACAGGTCTCAGGTCAGATTATTAAACATAATAACTAAGGCATTCAGACCATTCTGGAACAGAGAAACACAGGTCTCAGGTCAGTGTTACAAACATAAAAACGAAGGCATTCAGACCGTTCTATGACCAGAAACACAGGTCTCAGGTCAGTGATATAAACATAAGAACTAAAAATGTAACCTTGTTCCCTTTATAGTGCACTACTTTTGACCATTCTATAACAGAGAGAGAGAGAGACAGGCCTGGAGTCAGTTGATAAACATAAGAACTAAGGCATTCAAACCATTATATAACAAGAAACACAGGTCTCAGGTCAGTGATATAAACATAAGATCCAAAATGTAACCTTGTTCCCTTTATAGTGCACTACTTTTGACCAGGGCCCCATAGGTTTCCATGTGGGAGACAACCTGAGTCAGTTAGATGGTAACAAGAGAACTGAGATATTCAGCCCGTCCCACAACAACAAACACAGGACACTTCTGTGTTTTTTTATCATAAAGATATTTGACTGTGTTATTGTTTTTGGAGGAGCTTGAAGACCAATCAAAAACCTTTAAAAGTTGAAAAGGAAGTCAGGATTTCCTGACACCGGATGTCAACAGAGTCAAACTGAATCAAGTGGACTGTTGTCTATCCCATTCAACTAGAGGAAACGATTAGACGTCCTTCTCATCTCAGCTCGTGTGTATCGGACGGTTACCTAGCAACGGGTACTTCTTAAAAACATGTCCGACATACAACATAAACAATCCCCCCCCAAAAAAGATAACAGTGTAGGATTTTTTAAATAAGTAGCACCACTCCAAACCCACACTGAGACGATCCGTTGTAAAACATAACAGGTGTATCGGACTGTTACCTAGCAACGGGTACTTCTTAAAACAGGTAAGACATACAACATAAACATAACAGGTGAGTGATTCAGCTTAAACAGCAACGAGGGAAATATCCTCTGGTCAGCTTAGATTCAACAGCTAATATAGTCCATTAGCAACACAAGGGAGATGACTCATTTGGAGATCAGTGTTTCTTACACAATAGGCATTCAGACAGACCAATGAGACAACAAGAGGAGACACAGATCTGAGGTCATTTACAAGCATAAGAACCAAGGCATTCGGATCAATGTTCAAAGGGAACACAGAGCAGGTCATGAAATTAGATAGAGCGTCAATACTGGGCTCCCGAGTGGCGCAGCGGTCTAAGGCACTGCATCTCTAGTGCTAGAGGCGTCACTACAGACACCCTGGTTCGATTCCAGGATGTATCACAACCGGCCGTGATTGGGAGACCCATAGGGCAGCGCCATCATTGTAATTAAGAATTTGTTCTTAATTAACTGACTTGCCTAGTTAAATAAAGGTTAACGTTACAACAACAACCTAACCTGTGACCCCTATGGGACTCCCAATTATGGCCGGATGTGTTACATCCTGGAATCGAACCAGGGACTGTAGTGACACCTCTTGCATAGGCTTTATTATTCAGTTTTGGATTTAAATCTCTACGTCGTCACATTTAGCCAATTCAACCTAACAGCTGTATTGCTGCAGCGTCTTTGTTGTAATTACGGCACAGATCCTGGATCAGTTGTAAACTCAACCGCGTGAGTCTTTGTTGTAATAAGGCACAGATCCTGGATCAGTTGTAAACTCAACAGCGTGAGTCTTTGTTGTAATTACGGCACAGATCCTGGATCAGTTGTAAACTCAACACCGTGAGTCTTTGTTGTAATAAGGCACAGATCCTGGATCAGTTGTAAACTCAACAGCGTGAGTCTTTGTTGTAATAAGGCACAGATCCTGGATCAGTTGTAAACTCAACAGCGTGAGTCTTTGTTGTAATTAAGGCACAGATCCTGGATCAGTTGTAAACTCAACAGCGTGAGTCTTTGTTGTAATTACGGCACAGATCCTGGATCAGTTGTAAACTCAACAGCGTGAGTCTTTGTTGTAATAAGGCACAGTTCCTGGATCAGTTGTAAACTCAACAGCGTGAGTCTTTGTTGTAATAAGGCACAGATCCTGGATCAGTTGTAAACTCAACAGAGTGAGTCTTTGTAGTAATACAGCACAGTTCCTGGATCAGTTGTAAACTCAACAGGTTTTTAACAGAGTGCCGTTTGTGATACACACAAGATGTCAACATGGCTCAGGTAGCTAGCTACATCCACTGATAACTGAAGACAAGGATAATATACGTACAGCTGTGGTAAAGGATAACACACACACACACATCACCTCGTCCTCGTCTTCCTCCATCCTGTCATGTGTAGCCAGAGGAGCGAGAGGAATCCCAGCCCTCTCCTCCTCCTCCTTCTCCTCCTCCTCCACCTGACTATCCCTCCTTCTCCTCCACCTGACTATCTCACTTCTAATCTCTTCTCCTCTATTCTTTATCTTATCTCTCTTCTTCTTCTGGTCTGGTAATCTCTTCTTCTTCTGTTCTGGTAATCTCTTCTTCTGGTCTGGTAATCTCTTCTTCTCCTGGTCTGGTAATCTCTCCTTCTTCTGGTCTGCTACTCTCTTCTTCTTCTGGAATGGTAATCTCTCCTTCTTCTGGTCTGGTAATCTCTCCTTCTTCTGGTCTGGTAATCTCTCCTTCTTCTGGTCTGGTAATCTCTCCTTCTTCTGGTCTGCTACTCTCTTCTTCTTCTGGTCTGGTAATCTCTCCTTCTTCTGGTCTGGTAATCTCTCCTTCTTCTGGTCTGGTAAACTCTCCTTCTTCTGGTCTGGTAATCTCTCCTTCTTCTGGTCTGGTAATCTCTTCTTCTTCTGGTCTGGTAATCTCTCCTTCTTCTGGTCTGGTAATCTCTCCTTCTTCTGGTCTGCTACTCTCTTCTTCTTCTGGTCTGGTAATCTCTCCTTCTTCTGGTCTTCCAGAGGTTTGGATGTTAAGGGTCCTGTCTGCCTCCTCCTGCCCCCCTGCGGGCTCTCTCAGTCGGGTTGAGAGAGGAGCTACTGTCCCTCCTGGCTGGTCCTGGAGCCTTCTATGCCACTGTAGCAAGGAGAGG
Organism: Oncorhynchus tshawytscha; assembly: GCF_018296145.1. NCBI lineage: Eukaryota > Metazoa > Chordata > Actinopteri > Salmoniformes > Salmonidae > Oncorhynchus > Oncorhynchus tshawytscha. Next base: position 52,302 of record NW_024608628.1, on the reverse strand, counting down.
TGTTCCTACCCCCTTCTCTGTTCATCCACCCCCCCCACACACACACTAATTCCAAAGCCCCCTCAACTTGGCAGTAGCTCGTACACACACACACCACACACACACACACAGTAACACACACGCACGTACAAACACAGCGAGTCATTCAAATGCCAAAGAGCCATGGGGTACAGGCTTTCTGCACTGTCATAGAGACTACCAAGGACAACACACATTTAGAAGCTTCTGAAAAAGTCAAGGGAAAAGTAGTAGCCTGCATTCCGGACAGGGGCCATAGAGTTTGATAGAGCACACACAGTGGGTTAGAGTCGCCTGGAAAGAGGAGGTGAGTCTCAGAAAGGAGAAGACGGGCCATAGAGTTTGATAGAGCACACACAGTGTGTTAGAGTCGCCTGGAAGGAGGAGGTGAGTCTCAGAAAGGAGAACACGGGCCATAGAGTTTGATAGAGCACACACAGTGTGTTAGAGTTCGCCTGGAAGGAGGAGGTGTGTCTCAGAAAGGAGATAACAGGCCATAGAGACACACAGTGTGTTAGAGTCGCCTGGAAGGAGGAGGTGAGTCTCAGAAAGGAGAACACGGGCCATAGAGCACACACAGTGTGTTAGAGTCGCCTGGAAGGAGGAGGTGAGTCTCAGAAAGGAGAACACGGGCCATAGAGTTTGATAGAGCACACACAGTGTGTTAGAGTCGCCTGGAAAGAGGAGGTGAGTCTCAGAAAGGAGAACACGGGCCATAGAGTTTGATAGAGCACACACAGTGTGTTAGAGTCGCCTGGAAGGAGGAGGTGAGTCTCAGAAAGGAGAACACGGGCCATAGAGTTTGATAGAGCACACACAGTGTGTTAGAGTCGCCTGGAAGGAGGAGGTGAGTCTCAGAAAGGAGAACACGGGGCCCTGGATAGAGTTTGATAGAGCACACACAGTGTGTTAGAGTCGCCTGGAAGGAGGAGGTGAGTCTCAGAAAGGAGAACACGGGCCATAGAGTTTGATAGAGCACACACAGTGTGTTAGAGTCGCCTGGAAAGAGGAGGTGAGTCTCAGAAAGGAGAACACGGGCCATAGAGTTTGATAGAGCACATACTTAGAAGTCTTCAAAGAGCAAAGATGAACCTCAGCTGATAACACTCTGTCAGGTCAACTCAGTCATAATCATGTGACACACTGTGCCCTTTCATTGGCCAGCAGTTCAATATCAGGTTTCAAATACCTGGTCATTTCTGTACCAGGAAATGGAGTGCAACAAAATATATCTCAGTTTCCAGGGACGGACCTGGTTGGTCCCCACTGACATAAACTTAGAAGGCAGAAATATTGTGGACAGTCCTTGGTTCAAATACTATTTCAGATATTCCAAATAATATGTGGCTGATTCATAGACACATATTAAACCCTGACTTGGACTAAAAAGCATTCTCCATGGAGATTCTCTACAGAAAGTGCTTTTAAGAACAGGGCCATGTGTAATCTGTGTCTGGGAAACTGGCCCCAAGCATTGAACAGGACCAGGACTAATCTGTGTCTGGGAAACTGGCCCCAGCATTAATAACAGGACTAATCTGTGTCTGGGGAACTGGTCCCAGCATTAAGAACAGGACTAGGACTAATCTGTGTCTGGGAAACTGGTCCCAGCATTAAGAACAGGACTAGGACTAATCTGTGTCTGGGAAACTGGCCCCAAGCATTAAGAACAGGACCAGGACTAATCTGTGTCTGGGAAACTGGGCCCAGCATTAAGAAGAGGAGTAGGACTAATCTGTGTCTGGGAAACTGGCCCCAAGCATTAAGAACAGGACCAGGACTAATCTGTGTCTGGGAAACTGGTCCCAGCATTAAGAACAGGACTAATCTGTGTCTGGGTAACTGGCCCCAGCATTAAGAAGAGGAGTAGGACTAATCTGTGTCTGGGAAACTGGCCCCAAGCATTAAGAACAGGACTAATCTGTGTCTGGGAAACTGGTCCCAGCATTAAGAACAGGACTAATCTGTGTCTGGGAAACTGGCCCCAAGCATTAAGAACAGGACTAGGACTAATCTGTGTCTGGGAAACTGGCCCCAAGCATTAAGAACAGGACCAGGACTAATCTGTGTCTGGGAAACAGGCCCCAGCATTAAGAACAGGACTAGGACTAATCTGTGTCTGGGAAACTGGCCCCAAGCATTAAGAACAGGACCAGGACTAATCTGTGTCTGGGAAACTGGTCCCAGCATTAAGAAGAGGAGTAGGACTAATCTGTGTCTGGGAAACTGGTCCCAGCATTAAGAACAGGACCAGGACTAATCTGTGTCTGGGAAACTGGCCCCAGCATTAAGAACAGGACTAGGACTAATCTGTGTCTGGGAAACTGGCCCCAAGCATTAAGAACAGGACTAATCTGTGTCTGGGAAACTGGCCCCAAGCATTAAGAACAGGACTAATCTGTGTCTGGGAAACTGGCCCCAAGCATTAAGAACAGGAGTAATCTGTGTCTGGGAAACTGGCCCCAAGCATTAAGAACAGGACTAATCTGTGTCTGGGAAACTGGCCCCAGCATTAAGAACAGGACCAGGACTAATCTGTGTCTGGGAAACTGGTCCCAGCATTAAGAACAGGACTAGGACTAATCTGTGTCTGGGAAACTGGCCCCAGCATTAAGAACAGGACTAATCTGTGTCTGGGAAACTGGTCCCAGCATTAAGAACAGGACTAATCTGTGTCTGGGAAACTGGCCCCAAGCATTAAGAACAGGACCAGGACTAATCTGTGTCTGGGAAACTGGCCCCAAGCATTAAGAACAGGACCAGGACTAATCTGTGTCTGGGAAACTGGCCCCAAGCATTAAGAACAGGACCAGGACTAATCTGTGTCTGGGAAACTGGCCCCAGCATTAAGAACAGGACTAATCTGTGTCTGGGAAACTGGCCCCAAGCATTAATAACAGGACTAGGACTAATCTGTGTCTGGGAAACTGGTCCCAGCATTAAGAACAGGACTAGGACTAATCTGTGTCTGGGAAACTGGCCCCAGCATTAAGAACAGGACTAATCTGTGTCTGGGAAACTGGTCCCAAGCATTAAGAACAGGACTAATCTGTGTCTGGGAAACTGGTCTCAGTATTAAGAACAGGACTAATCTGTGTCTGGGAAACTGGCCCTCAGCATTAAGAACAGGACTAATCTGTGTCTGGGAAACAGGCCCCAAGCATTAAGAACAGGACCAGGACTAATCTGTGTCTGGGAAACTGGCCCCAAGCATTAAGAACAGGACTAATCTGTGTCTGGGAAACTGGTCTCAAGCATTAAGAACAGGACTAATCTGTGTCTGGGAAACTGGCCCCAGCATTAAGAACAGGACTAATCTGTGTCTGGGAAACTGGTCCCAAGCATTAAGAACAGGACTAATCTGTGTCTGGGAAACTGGTCCCAGCATTAAGAACAGGACTAGGACTAATCTGTGTCTGGGAAACTGGTCTCAGCATTAAGAACAGGACTAATCTGTGTCTGGGAAACTGGTCCCAAGCATTAAGAACAGGACTAATCTGTGTCTGGGAAACTGGCCCCCAGCATTAAGAACAGGACTAATCTGTGTCTGGGAAACAGGCCCCAAGCATTAAGAACAGGACCAGGACTAATCTGTGTCTGGGAAACTGGCCCCAAGCATTAAGAACAGGACTAATCTGTGTCTGGGAAACTGGCCCCAAGCATTAAGAACAGGATTAATCTGTGTCTGGGAAACTGGTCCCAGCATTAAGAACAGGACCAGGACTAATCTGTGTCTGGGAAACGTGCCCCAGCATTAAGAACAGGACTAATCTGTGTCTGGGAAACTGGTCCCAGCATTAAGAACAGGACCAGGACTAATCTGTGTTTGGGAAACAGGCCCCAAGCATTAAGAACAGGACCAGGACTAATCTGTGTCTGGGAAACTGGCCCCAAGCATTAAGAACAGGACTAATCTGTGTCTGGGAAACTGGCCCCAAGCATTAAGAACAGGAGTAATCTGTGTCTGGGAAACTGGTCCCAGCATTAAGAACAGGACCAGGACTAATCTGTGTCTGGGAAACGTGCCCCAGCATTAAGAACAGGACTAATCTGTGTCTGGGAAACTGGTCCCAGCATTAAGAACAGGACTAATCTGTGTCTGGGAAACTGGCCCCAAGCATTAAGAACAGAACCAGGACTAATCTGTGTCTGGGAAACTGGCCCCAGCATTAAGAACAGGACCAGGACTAATCTGTGTCTGGGAAACTGGTCCCAGCATTAAGAAAAGGACTAATCTGTGTCTGGGAAACTGGTCCCAAGCATTAAGAACAGGACTAATCTGTGTCTGGGAAACTGGTCCCAGCATTAAGAACAGGACTAATCTGTGTCTGGGAAACTGGCCCCAAGCATTAAGAACAGGACTAATCTGTGTCTGGGAAACTGGCCCCAAGCATTAAGAACAGGACTAATCTGTGTCTGGGAAACTGGTCCCAGCATTAAGAACAGGACCAGGACTAATCTGTGTCTGGGAAACTGGCCCCAAGCATTAAGAATAGGACTAATCTGTGTCTGGGAAACTGGCCCCAAGCATTAAGAATAGGACTAATCTGTGTCTGGGAAACTGGCCCCAAGCATTAAGAATAGGACTAATCTGTGTCTGGGAAACTGGCCCCAAGCATTAAGAACAGGACTAATCTGTGTCTGGGAAACTGGCCCCAAGCATTAAGAACAGGACCAGGACTAATCTGTGTCTGGGAAACTGGCCCCAAGCATTAAGAATAGGACTAATCTGTGTCTGGGAAACTGGCCCCAAGCATTAAGAACATGACTAATCTGTGTCTGGGAAACTGGCCCCAAGCATTAAGAACAGGACCAGGACTAATCTGTGTCTGGGAAACTGGCCCCAGCATTAAGAACAGGACTAATCTGTGTCTGGGAAACTGGCCCCAAGCATTAAGAACAGGACTAATCTATGTCTGGGAAACTGGCCCCAAGCATTAAGAACAGGACTAATCTGTGTCTGGGAAACTGGTCCCAAGCAATAAGAAGAGGACCAGGACTAATCTGTGTCTGGGAAACTGGTCCCAAGCATTAAGAACAGGACCAGGACTAATCTGTGTCTGGGAAACTGGTCCCAAGCATTAAGAACAGGACCAGGACTAATCTGTGTCTGGGAAACTGGCCCCAAGCATTAAGAACAGGACCAGGACTAATCTGTGTCTGGGAAACTGGCCCCAGCATTAAGAACAGGACTAATCTGTGTCTGGGAAACTGGCACCAGCATTAATAACAGGACCAGGACTAATCTGTGTCTGGGAAACTGGCCCCAGCATTAATAACAGGACCAGGACTAATCTGTGTCTGGGAAACTGGCCCCAAGCATTAAGAACAGGACTAATCTGTGTCTGGGAAACTGGTCCCAGCATTAAGAACAGGACCGGGACTAATCTGTGTCTGGGAAACTGGCCCCAGCATTAAGAACAGGACCAGGACTAATCTGTGTCTGGGAAACAGGCCCCAGCATTAAGAACAGGACCAGGACTAATCTGTGTCTGGGAAACTGGTCCCAAGCATTAAGAACAGGACTAATCTGTGTCTGGGAAACTGGCCCCAAGCATTAAGAACAGGACCAGGACTAATCTGTGTCTGGGAAACTGGTCCCAGCATTAAGAACAGGACCAGGACTAATCTGTGTCTGGGAAACTGGCCCCAAGCATTAAGAACAGGACTAATCTGTGTCCGGGAAACTGGCCCCAGCATTAAGAACAGGACCAGGACTAATCTGTGTCTGGGAAACTGGCCCCAAGCATTAAGAACAGGACCAGGACTAATCTGTGTCTGGGAAACTGGTCCCAAGCATTAAGAACAGGACTAATCTGTGTCTGGGAAACTGGTCCCAGCATTAAGAACAGGACTAATCTGTGTCTGGGAAACTGGCCCCAAGCATTAAGAACAGGAGTAGGACTAATCTGTGTCTGGGAAACTGGCCCCAGCATTAAGAACAGGACTAGGACTAATCTCTGTCTGGGAAACTGGCCCCAGCATTAAGAACAGGACTAGGACTAATCTGTGTCTGGGAAACTGGCCCCAGCATTAAGAACAGGACCAGGACTAATCTGTGTCTGGGAAACTGGTCTCAGCATTAAGAACAGGACCAGGACGAATCTGTGTCTGGGAAACTGGTCTCAGCATTAAGAACAGGACCAGGACTAATCTGTGTCTGGGAAACTGGCCCCAAGCATTAAGAACAGGACTAATCTGTGTCTGGGAAACTGGCCCCAAGCATTAAGAATAGGACTAATCTGTGTCTGGGAAACTGGCCCCAAGCATTAAGAATAGGACTAATCTGTGTCTGGGAAACTGGCCCCAAGCATTAAGAACAGGACTAATCTGTGTCTGGGAAACTGGCCCCAAGCATTAAGAACAGGACCAGGACTAATCTGTGTCTGGGAAACTGGCCCCAAGCATTAAGAATAGGACTAATCTGTGTCTGGGAAACTGGCCCCAAGCATTAAGAATAGGACTAATCTGTGTCTGGGAAACTGGCCCCAAGCATTAAGAATAGGACTAATCTGTGTCTGGGAAACTGGCCCCAAGCATTAAGAACAGGACTAATCTGTGTCTGGGAAACTGGCCCCAAGCATTAAGAACAGGACCAGGGCTAATCTGTGTCTGGGAAACTGGCCCCAAGCATTAAGAATAGGACTAATCTGTGTCTGGGAAACTGGCCCCAAGCATTAAGAACATGACTAATCTGTGTCTGGGAAACTGGCCCCAAGCATTAAGAACAGGACCAGGACTAATCTGTGTCTGGGAAACTGGCCCCAGCATTAAGAACAGGACTAATCTGTGTCTGGGAAACTGGCCCCAAGCATTAAGAACAGGACTAATCTATGTCTGGGAAACTGGCCCCAAGCATTAAGAACAGGACTAATCTGTGTCTGGGAAACTGGCCCCAAGCAATAAGAAGAGGACCAGGACTAATCTGTGTCTGGGAAACTGGTCCCAAGCATTAAGAACAGGACCAGGACTAATCTGTGTCTGGGAAACTGGTCCCAAGCATTAAGAACAGGACCAGGACTAATCTGTGTCTGGGAAACTGGCCCCAAGCATTAAGAACAGGACCAGGACTAATCTGTGTCTGGGAAACTGGCCCCAGCATTAAGAACAGGACTAATCTGTGTCTGGGAAACTGGCACCAGCATTAATAACAGGACCAGAACTAATCTGTGTCTGGGAAACTGGCCCCAGCATTAATAACAGGACCAGGACTAATCTGTGTCTGGGAAACTGGCCCCAAGCATTAAGAACAGGACTAATCTGTGTCTGGGAAACTGGCCCCAGCATTAAGAACAGGACTAATCTGTGTCTGGGAAACTGTCCCCAGCATTAAGAACAGGACTAATCTGTGTCTGGGAAACTGGTCCCAGCATTAAGAACAGGACCGGGACTAATCTGTGTCTGGGAAACAGGCCCCAGCATTAAGAACAGGACCAGGACTAATCTGTGTCTGGGAAACTGGTCCCAAGCATTAAGAACAGGACTAATCTGTGTCTGGGAAACTGGCCCCAAGCATTAAGAACAGGACCAGGACTAATCTGTGTCTGGGAAACTGGTCCCAGCATTAAGAACAGGACCAGGACTAATCTGTGTCTGGGAAACTGGCCCCAAGCATTAAGAACAGGACTAATCTGTGTCTGGGAAACTGGCCCCAGCATTAAGAACAGGACCAGGACTAATCTGTGTCTGGGAAACTGGCCCCAAGCATTAAGAACAGGACCAGGACTAATCTGTGTCTGGGAAACTGGTCCCAGCATTAAGAACAGGACTAATCTGTGTCTGGGAAACTGGCCCCAAGCATTAAGAACAGGAGTAGGACTAATCTGTGTCTGGGAAACTGGCCCCAGAATTAAGAACAGGACTAGGACTAATCTCTGTCTGGGAAACTGGCCCCAGCATTAAGAACAGGACTAGGACTAATCTGTGTCTGGGAAACTGGTCCTAGCATTAAGAACAGGACTAGGACTAATCTGGGTCTGGGAAACTGGTCCCAGCATTAAGAACAGGACTAATCTGTGTGGAACCAATTGAACCACAATAACACCTTATGGAACCAATAGAACCACTATAACACCCTATGGAACCAATAGAACCACTATAACACCCTATGGAACCAATAGAACCACTATAACATCCTATGGAACCAATAGAACCACTATAACACCCTATGCCAGTAGTTTTATAAACCAATGGAATGGGGTCCCCTGCCCTATGGAACCAATAGAACCACTATAACACCCTATGCCAGTGGTTTAATAAACCAATGGAATGGGGGTCCCCTGCCCTATGGAACCAATATAACCACTATAACATCCTATGGAACCAATAGAACCACTATAACACCCCATGGAACCAATAGAACCACTATAACATCCTATGGAACCAATATAACCACTATAACATCCTATGGAACCAATAGAACCACTATAACATCCTATGGAACCAATATAACCACTATAACACCCTATGGAACCAATATAACCACTATAACATCCTATGGAACCAATATAACCACTATAACATCCTATGGAACCAATAGAACCACTATAACATCCTATGGAACCAATATAACCACTATAACACCCTATGGAACCAATATAACCACTATAACATCCTATGGAACCAATATAACCACTATAACATCCTATGGAACCAATAGAACCACTATAACATCCTATGGAACCAATATAACCACTATAACACCCTATGGAACCAATATAACCACTATAACATCCTATGGAACCAATAGAACCACTATAACATCCTATGGAACCAATATAACCACTATAACACCCTATGGAACCAATATAACCACTATAACATCCTATGGAACCAATAGAACCACTATAACATCCTATGGAACCAATATAACCACTATAACACCCTATGCCAGTAGTTTTATAAACCAATGGAATGGGGGTCCCCTGCCCTATGGAACCACTATAACACCCTATGCCAGTAGTTTTATAAACCAATGGAATGGGGGTCCCCTGCAATATGGAACCAATAGAATCAGGTATATCAGTGACCTCTCTAACACACAGACTTCTCTAACACACAGAGAGACCTCTCTAACACACAGAGTCCTCTCTAACAGACAGAATCCTCTCTAACACACAGACCTCTCTAACACACACAGAGACCTCTCTAACACACACAGAGACCTCTCTAACACACACAGAGACCTCTCTAACACACAGCCCTCTCTAACACACAGACCTCTCTAACACACAGAGAGACCTCTCTAACACACAGACCTCTCTAACACAAAGAGAGTCCTCTCTCTAACACACAGAGACCTCCTAACAACACACAGAGACCTCTCTAACACACACAGAGACCTCTCTAACACACAGAGACCTCTCTAACACACAGAGAGACCTCTCTAACACACAGAGAGACCTCTAACTCTCTAACACACAGAGAGACCTCTCTAACACACAGGAGACCCTCTAACACACAGACCTCTCTAATACACAGAGAGACCTCTCTAACACACAGAGAGACCTCTCTAACAGACAGAATCCTCTCTAACACACAGAGACCTCTCTAACACACAGAGGCCTCTCTGATACACACAGCAACCTCTCTAACACACAGACCTCTCTAACACACAGAGAGACCTCTCTAACACACACAGAAACCTCTCTAACACACACAGAGACCTCTCTAATACACACAGAGACCTCTCTAACACACACAGAGACCTCTCTAACACACCGATACCTCTCTAACAAACACAGAGACCTCTCTAACACACAGATACCTCTCTAATACACACAGAGACCTTTCTAACACACAGAGACCTCTCTAATACACACAGAGACCTCTCTAATACACACAGAGACCTCTCTAACACACCGATACCTCTCTAACAAACACAGAGACCTCTCTAACACACAGATACCTCTCTAACACACACACACACAGGGCACACACACCAGACTTAATCCCGGTGAACTGTGAGAGAGGGACAAACAGATCCCTGTATCCATCTCACCACCTGGCTTATTCATTTAGCTAATGTACTAGCCTACAGCACACACACACACACACACACACACACACACACACACACACACACAGACACAGACACAGACACAGACACAGACACAGACACAGACAGACACAGACACAGACACAGACACAGACACAGACACAGACACACACAGACACACACACACACACACACACACACACACACACACACACACACAGACACACACACACACACACACACACACACACACACAGACACAGACACACACACACACACACACAGACACACACACACACACACACACACACACAGGTGATCTCTGATCCTTTGACCGAGCAGATCACATGGCAGGCTGGCTTGACCAAGCAGCACGATATGTCTACCTACTACCGGCAGGCCGAGAGATTATGGTAACAACCCTCCTTGGTTCCAGGTAAAACCCCTCTTTGCTTTGAAAAAGGGTTCTACCTGGAACCAAAAAGGGGTTCTCCTATGGGGACAACAGAACCCTTTAGGGGTGTTAAGAGTGTACCACACACACACACACACACACACACACACACACACACACACATCAACTGCAGGGTACAGTTGGTCCTGTACTGAATAACAATGTAGTTTGGGTGGCGCAGTGGTCTAGGGCACAGTGCTATCTGTGCCACCAGAGACTCTGGGTTTGAGCCCAGGCTCTGTCGCAGCCGGCCGCGACCGGGAGGTCCATGGGGGTGACGCACAATTGGCCTAGCGTCGTCCGGGATTAGAAAGGGGGCAACAACAAAAAAAGCTTTGTAGTTTGACGATAATGAACGTTTTTCTGATTGACTGATGAAACAGAGGCTAAATGGGTCCCAAATGGCACCCTATTCCCTATATCGTGCACTACTGATGACCAGGGCCCTATGGCACCCTATTCCCTATATAGTGCACTACTTATGACCAGGGCCCTATGGCACCCTATTCCCTATATAGTGCACTACTTATCACCAGGGCCCTATGGCGCCCTATTCCCTATTTAGTGCACTACTTATGACCAGGGCCCTATGGCACCCTATTCCCTATTTAGTGCACTACTTATGACCAGGGCCCATAGAGAGAAGGATGCCATTCAGGACGAGGACAGAATGTGAAGGAAGGTGGGAGAAAAGACAGTAAGAGGGGAAGAGGGACAAATAAAAGACAGTAAGAGGGGAAGAGGGACAAATAAAAGACAGTAAGAGGGGAAGAGAGGAAGAGGGGAAGAGGGACAAATAAAAGACAGTAAGAGGGGAAGAGGGACAAATAAAAGACTGTAAGAGGGGAAGAGGGGCAAATAAAAGACTGTAAGAGGGGAAGAGGGGCAAATAAAAGACTGTAAGAGGGGAAGAGGGGCAAATAAAAGACTGTAAGAGGGGAAGAGGGAAGAGGGAAGAGGGACAAATAAAAGACAGTAAGAGGGGAAGAGGGACAAATAAAAGACAGTAAGAGGGGAAGAGAGGAAGAGGGACAAATAAAAGACAGTAAGAGAGGAAGAGGGACAAATAAAAGACAGTAAGAGGGGAAGAGGGACAAATAAAAGACAGGAAGAGGGGAAGAGGGACAAATAAAAGACAGTAAGAGAGGAATAGGGACAAATAAAAGACAGTAAGAGGGGAAGAGGGACAAATAAAAGACAGTAAGAGAGGAAGAGGGACAAATAAAAGACAGTAAGAGGGGAAGAGGGACAAATAAAAGACAGGAAGAGGGGAAGAGGGACAAATAAAAGACAGTAAGAGAGGAATAGGGACAAATAAAAGACAGTAAGAGGGGAAGAGGGGAAGAGGGACAAATAAAAGACAGTAAGAGGGGAAGAGGGGAAGAGGGACAAATAAAAGACAGTAAGAGAGGAAGAGGGACAAATAAAAGACAGTAAGAGGGGAAGAGGGACAAATAAAAGACAGTAAGAGAGGAAGAGGGACAAATAAAAGACAGTAAGAGGGGAAGAGGGACAAATAAAAGACAGTAAGAGGGGAAGAGGGACAAATAAAAGACAGTAAGAGGGGAAGAGGGACAAATAAAAGACAGTAAGAGGGGAAGAGGGACAAATAAAAGACAGTAAGAGATGAAGAGGGACAAATAAAAGACAGTAAGAGGGGAAGAGGGACAAATAAAAGACAGGAAGAGGGGAAGAGGGACAAATAAAAGACAGTAAGAGGGGAAGAGGGACAAATAAAAGACAGTAAGAGGGGAAGAGGGGAAGAGGGACAAATAAAAGACAGTAAGAGGGAAGAGGGGAAGAGGGACAAATAAAAGACAGTAAGAGGGGAAGAGGGACAAATAAAAGACAGTAAGAGGGAATAACAAATAAAAGAGTAAGAGGGAAGAGGGAAGAGGGACAAATAAAAGACAGTAAGAGAGGAATAGGGACAAATAAAAGACAGTAAGAGGGGAAGAGGGGAAGAGGGACAAATAAAAGACAGTAAGAGGGGAAGAGGGGAAGAGGGACAAATAAAAGACAGTAAGAGGGGAAGAGGGGAAGAGGGACAAATAAAAGACAGTAAGAGGGAAGAGGGACAAATAAAAGACAGTAAGAGGGGAAGAGGGACAAATAAAAGACAGTAAGAGGGGAAGAGAGGAAGAGGGACAAATAAAAGACAGTAAGAGGGGAAGAGGGACAAATAAAAGACAGTAAGAGGGGAAGAGGGACAAATAAAAGACAGTAAGAGGGGAAGAGAGGAAGAGGGACAAATAAAAGACAGTAAGAGGGGAAGAGGGACAAATAAAAGACAGTAAGAGGGGAAGAGGGACAAATAAAAGACAGTAAGAGGGGAAGAGGGACAAATAAAAGACAGTAAGAGGGGAAGAGAGGAAGAGGGACAAATAAAAGACAGTAAGAGAGGAAGAGGGACAAATAAAAGACAGTAAGAGGGGAAGAGGGACAAATAAAAGACTGTAAGAGGGGAAGAGGGACAAATAAAAGACAGTAAGAGGGGAAGAGGGGAAGAGGGACAAATAAAAGACAGTAAGAGGGGAAGAGGGACAAATAAAAGACAGTAAGAGGGGAAGAGGGACAAATAAAAGACTGTAAGAGGGGAAGAGGGACAAATAAAAGACAGTAAGAGAGGAAGAGGGACAAATAAAAGACAGTAAGAGGGGAAGAGAGGAAGAGGGACAAATAAAAGACAGGAAGAGAGGAAGAGGGACAAATAAATGACAGTAAGAGAGGAAGAGGGACAAATAAAAGACAGTAAGAGGGGAAGAGGGAATAGGGGCAAATAAAAATATGTGGATTAAAGAGCAATATTACTCTCCCAGGATTACCAAGAGGGAGGATTACGACAGAGAGGAGAGTTGGGCCTTTTATTAAAGGGATAGAGGTTGAAGGGGGACATACACACACACAGAGACAGGGGAACACACACACACACACACACACACACACACACAGGCTCAAGGGCACACAGAGACACACAACGCCTGTCATTGCCTGAATAGGGATAAGAATGAGATTAATCACTGAACATTAGACAAAACCGTTAGTTTGGATAATTTATCATTCATCACTATGGAGATTACATAATGATCATTAATCACTTTTGAGATTACATCATGATCATTCATCACTATGGAGATTACATCAGGATCATTCATCACATTCTAGTTAGTTATGGAGGTCTGGGGGTCAGTCTGGTTAGTACTAGAGGGCCAGTCTGGTTAGTATTGGAGGTCTGGAGGGTCAGTCTGGTTAGTACTGGAGGGCCAGTCTGGTTAGTACTGGAGGTCTGGAGGGTCAGGCTGGTTAGTACTGGAGGTCTGGAGGGTCAGGCTGGTTAGTACTGGAGGGCCAGTCTGGTTAGTACTGGAGGTCTGGAGGGCCAGTCTGGCTAGTACTGGAGGTCTGGAGGGTCAGGCTGGTTAGTACTGGAGGTCTGGAGGCTCAGTCTGGTTAGTACTGGAGGTCTGGAGGGTCAGTCTGGTTAGTACTGGAGGGCCAGTCTGGTTAGTACTGGAGGTCTGGAGGGTCAGGCTGGTTAGTACTGGAGGTCTGGAGGGCCAGTCTGGTTAGTACTGGAGGGCCAGTCTGGTTAGTACTGGAGGTCTGGAGGGTCAGTCTGGTTAGTACTGGAGGTCTGGAGGGTCAGGCTGGTTAGTACTGGAGGTCTGGAGGGTCAGGCTGGTTAGTACTGGAGGGCCAGTCTGGTTAGTACTGGAGGTCTGGAGGGCCAGTCTGGCTAGTACTGGAGGTCTGGAGGGTCAGGCTGGTTAGTACTGGAGGTCTGGAGGCTCAGTCTGGTTAGTACTGGAGGTCTGGAGGGTCAGTCTGGTTAGTACTGGAGGGCCAGTCTGGTTAGTACTGGAGGTCTGGAGGGTCAGGCTGGTTAGTACTGGAGGTCTGGAAGGTCAGTCTGGGTAGTACTGGAGGGCCTGTCTGGTTAGTACTGGAGGTCTGGAGGGTCAGTCTGGTTAGTACTGGAGGTCTGGAGGGCCAGTCTGGTTAGTACTGGAGGGCCAGTCTGGTTAGTACTGGAGGGCCAGTCTGGTTAGTACTGGAGGGCCAGTCTGGTTAGTACTGGAGGTCTGGAGGGCCAGTCTGGTTAGTACTGGAGGGTCAGTCTGGTTAGTACTGGAGGGCCAGTCTGGTTAGTACTGGAGGGCCAGTCTGGTCTGGAGGGTACTGGAGGTCTGGAGGGTCAGTCTGGTTAGTACTGGAGGGTTCTGGTTAGTACTGGAGGGCCAGTCTGGTTAGTACTGGAGGTCTGGAGGGCCAGTCTGGTTAGTACTGGAGGGTCAGTCTGGTTAGTACTGGAGGGTCAGTCTGGTTGGTACTG
>NW_024608628.1:25000-32500 GCF_018296145.1 Oncorhynchus tshawytscha | reverse complement strand
TATGTAGACCAGAGGTAGTTCATATATATACCAGTCATTAGATGTGTTCTATAGACCAGAGGTAGTTCATATAGACCAGTCATTAGATGTGTTATATAGACCAGAGGTAGTTCATATAGACCAGTCATTAGATGTGTTATATAGACCAGAGGTAGTTCATATATACCAGTCATTAGATGTGTTATATAGACCAGTCATTAGATGTGTTATATAGACTAGAGGTAGTTCATATAGACCAGTCATTAGATGTGTTATATAGACCAGAGGTAGTTAATATAGACCAGTCATTAGATGTGTTATGTAGACCAGAGGTAGTTCATATAGACCAGTCATTAGATGTGTTATATAGACCAGAGGTAGTTCATATAGACCAGTCATTAGATGTGTTATATAGACCAGAGGTAGTTCATATATACCAGTCATTAGATGTGTTATATAGACCAGAGGTAGTTCATATATACCAGTCATTAGATGTGTTATATAGACCAGTCATTAGATGTGTTATATAGACCAGAGGTAGTTCATATAGACCAGTCATTAGATGTGTTATATAGACCAGAGGTAGTTCATATAGACCAGTCATTAGACATTGTTACATGGACTAGAGGTAGTTAATATAGACTAGAGGTAGTTCATATATATACCAGTCATTAGACGTTGTTATATGGACTAGAGGTAGTTAATATAGACTAGAGGTAGTTAATATAGACTAGAGGTAGTTCATATAGACTAGAGGTAGTTAATATAGACTAGAGGTAGTTAATATAGACTAGAGGTAGTTCATATAGACCAGTCATTAGATGTGTTATATAGACTAGAGGTAGTTAATATAGACTAGTCATTAGATGTGTTATATAGACTAGAGGTAGTTCATATATACCAGTCATTAGATGTGTTATATAGACCAGTCATTAGATGTGTTATATAGACTAGAGGTAGTTAATATAGACTAGAGGTAGTTCATATATACCAGTCATTAGATGTGTTATGTAGACCAGAGGTAGTTCATATATATACCAGTCATTAGATGTGTTATATAGACCAGAGGTAGTTAATATAGACCAGTCATTAGATGTGTTATGTAGACCAGAGGTAGTTCATATAGACCAGTCATTAGATGTGTTATATAGACCAGAGGTAGTTCATATAGACCAGTCATTAGATGTGTTATATAGACCAGAGGTAGTTAATATAGACCAGTCATTAGATGTGTTATGTAGACCAGAGGTAGTTCATATATATCAGTCATTAGATGTGTTATATAGACCAGAGGTAGTTCATATAGACCAGTCATTAGATGTGTTATATAGACCAGAGGTAGTTAATATAGACCAGTCATTAGATGTGTTATGTAGACCAGAGGTAGTTCATATAGACCAGTCATTAGATGTGTTATATAGACCAGAGGTAGTTCATATATACCAGTCATTAGATGTGTTATATAGACCAGAGGTAGTTCATATATACCAGTCATTAGATGTGTTATATAGACCAGTCATTAGATGTGTTATATAGACCAGAGGTAGTTCATATAGACCAGTCATTAGATGTGTTATATAGACCAGAGGTAGTTCATATATACCAGTCATTAGATGTGTTATATAGACCAGAGGTAGTTCATATATACCAGTCATTAGATGTGTTACATGGACCAGAGGTAGTTCATATAGACCAGTCATTAGATGTGTTACATGGACCAGAGGTAGTTCATATAGACTAGAGGTAGTTCATATATATACCAGTCATTAGACATTGTTACATGGACTAGAGGTAGTTAATATAGACCAGAGGTAGTTCATATAGAATAGAGGTAGTTCATATAGACTAGAGGTAGTTCATATAGACTAGAGGTAGTTCATATAGACTAGAGGTAGTTCATATAGAATAGAGGTAGTTCATATAGACTAGAGGTAGTTCATATAGACTAGAGGTAGTTCATATAGACTAGAGGTAGTTCATATAGACTAGAGGTAGTTCATATATACCAGTCATTAGACGTTGTTACATGGACTAGAGGTAGTTCATATATACCAGTCATTAGACGGTGTTACATGGACCAGAGGTAGTTCATATATACCAGTCATTAGATGTGTTATATAGACCAGTCATTAGATGTGTTATATAGACTAGAGGTAGTTCATATAGACTAGAGGTAGTTAATATAGACTAGAGGTAGTTCATATATACCAGTCATTAGACGTTGTTATATGGACTAGAGGTAGTTCATATAGACTAGAGGTAGTTCATATAGACTAGAGGTAGTTAATATAGACTAGAGGTAGTTAATATAGACTAGAGGTAGTTCATATATACCAGTCATTAGACGTTGTTATATGGACTAGAGGTAGTTAATATAGACTAGAGGTAGTTCATATATACCAGTCATTAGACGTTGTTATATAGACTAGAGGTAGTTAATATAGACTAGAGGTAGTTAATATAGACTAGAGGTAGTTCATATAGACTAGAGGTAGTTCATATAGACTAGAGGTAGTTCATATATACCAGTCATTAGACGTTGTTACATGGACTAGAGGTAGTTCATATATACCAGTCATTAGACGGTGTTACATGGACCAGAGGTAGTTCATATATACCAGTCATTAGATGTGTTATATAGACCAGTCATTAGATGTGTTATATAGACTAGAGGTAGTTAATATAGACTAGAGGTAGTTCATATATACCAGTCATTAGACGTTGTTATATGGACTAGAGGTAGTTAATATAGACTAGAGGTAGTTCATATATACCAGTCATTAGACGTTGTTATATAGACTAGAGGTAGTTAATATAGACTAGAGGTAGTTAATATAGACTAGAGGTAGTTCATATAGACTAGAGGTAGTTCATATATACCAGTCATTAGACGTTGTTACATGGACTAGAGGTAGTTCATATATACCAGTCATTAGACGTTGTTACATGGACTAGAGGTAGTTCATATATACCAGTCATTAGACGGTGTTACATGGACCAGAGGTAGTTCATATATATACCAGTCATTAGATGTGTTATATAGACCAGTCATTAGATGTGTTATATAGACTAGAGGTAGTTAATATAGACTAGAGGTAGTTCATATAGACTAGAGGTAGTTAATATAGACTAGAGGTAGTTAATATAGACTAGAGGTAGTTCATATATACCAGTCATTAGATGTGTTATGTAGACCAGAGGTAGTTCATATATATACCAGTCATTAGATGTGTTCTATAGACCAGAGGTAGTTCATATAGACCAGTCATTAGATGTGTTATATAGACCAGAGGTAGTTCATATAGACCAGTCATTAGATGTGTTATATAGACCAGAGGTAGTTCATATATACCAGTCATTAGATGTGTTATATAGACCAGTCATTAGATGTGTTATATAGACTAGAGGTAGTTCATATAGACCAGTCATTAGATGTGTTATATAGACCAGAGGTAGTTAATATAGACCAGTCATTAGATGTGTTATGTAGACCAGAGGTAGTTCATATAGACCAGTCATTAGATGTGTTATATAGACCAGAGGTAGTTCATATAGACCAGTCATTAGATGTGTTATATAGACCAGAGGTAGTTCATATATACCAGTCATTAGATGTGTTATATAGACCAGAGGTAGTTCATATATACCAGTCATTAGATGTGTTATATAGACCAGTCATTAGATGTGTTATATAGACCAGAGGTAGTTCATATAGACCAGTCATTAGATGTGTTATATAGACTAGAGGTAGTTAATATAGACTAGTCATTAGACATTGTTACATGGACTAGAGGTAGTTAATATAGACTAGAGGTAGTTCATATATATACCAGTCATTAGACGTTGTTATATGGACTAGAGGTAGTTAATATAGACTAGAGGTAGTTCATATAGACTAGAGGTAGTTAATATAGACTAGAGGTAGTTCATATAGACTAGAGGTAGTTCATATAGACTAGAGGTAGTTCATATATATACCAGTCATTAGACGTTGTTACATGGACTAGAGGTAGTTCATATATACCAGTCATTAGACGGTGTTACATGGACCAGAGGTAGTTCATATATACCAGTCATTAGATGTGTTATATAGACCAGTCATTAGATGTGTTATATAGACTAGAGGTAGTTAATATAGACTAGAGGTAGTTCATATATACCAGTCATTAGATGTGTTATATAGACCAGAGGTAGTTCATATAGACCAGTCATTAGATGTGTTATATAGACCAGAGGTAGTTCATATAGACCAGTCATTAGATGTGTTATATAGACCAGAGGTAGTTCATATAGACCAGTCATTAGATGTGTTATATAGACCAGAGGTAGTTCATATATACAAGTCATTAGATGTGTTATATAGACCAGAGGTAGTTCATATAGACCAGTCATTAGATGTGTTATGTAGACCAGAGGTAGTTCATATATATCAGTCATTAGATGTGTTATATAGACCAGAGGTAGTTCATATAGACCAGTCATTAGATGTGTTATATAGACCAGAGGTACTTAATATAGACCAGTCATTAGATGTGTTATGTAGACCAGAGGTAGTTCATATAGACCAGTCATTAGATGTGTTACATGGACCAGAGGTAGTTCATATATACCAGTCATTAGATGTGTTACCTGGACCAGAGGTAGTTCATATAGACCAGTCATTAGATGTGTTATATAGACCAGTCATTAGATGTGTTATATAGACCAGAGGTAGTTCATATAGACCAGTCATTAGATGTGTTATATAGACCAGAGGTAGTTCATATATACCAGTCATTAGATGTGTTATATAGACCAGAGGTAGTTCATATATATGACATGGACCAGAGGTAGTTCATATAGACCAGTCATTAGATGTGTTATGGAGAGGTAGTTCATATAGACTAGAGGTAGTTCATATATACCAGTCATTAGATTGTTACATGGACTAGAGGTAGTTAATATAGACCAGAGGTAGTTCATATAGAATAGAGGTAGTTCATATAGACTAGAGGTAGTTCATATAGACTAGAGGTAGTTCATATAGACTAGAGGTAGTTCATATAGAATAGAGGTAGTTCATATAGACTAGAGGTAGTTCATATAGACTAGAGGTAGTTCATATAGACTAGAGGTAGTTCATATAGACTAGAGGTAGTTCATATATACCAGTCATTAGACGTTGTTACATGGACTAGAGGTAGTTCATATAGACCAGTCATTAGACGGTGTTACATGGACCAGAGGTAGTTCATATATACCAGTCATTAGATGTGTTATATAGACCAGTCATTAGATGTGTTATATAGACTTAGTTCATATAGACTAGAGGTAGTTAATATAGACTAGAGGTAGTTCATATATACCAGTCATTAGACGTTGTTATATGGACTAGAGGTAGTTAATAGACTAGAGGTAGTTCATATAGACTAGAGTAGTTAATATAGACTAGAGGTAGTTAATATAGACTAGAGGTAGTTCATACCAGTCATTAGACGTTGTTATATGGACTAGAGGTAGTTAATATAGACTAGAGGTAGTTCATATATACCAGTCATTAGATTGTTATATAGACTAGAGGTAGTTAATATAGACTAGAGGTAGTTAATATAGACTAGAGGTAGTTCATATAGACTAGAGGTAGTTCATATAGACTAGAGGTAGTTCATATATACCAGTCATTAGACGTTGTTACATGGACTAGAGGTAGTTCATATATACCAGTCATTAGACGGTGTTACATGGACCAGAGGTAGTTCATATATACCAGTCATTAGATGTGTTATATAGACCAGTCATTAGATGTGTTATATAGACTAGAGGTAGTTCATATAGACTAGAGGTAGTTAATATAGACTAGAGTAGTTAATATAGACTAGAGGTAGTTAATATAGACTAGAGGTAGTTCATATATACCAGTCATTAGATGTGTTATGTAGACCAGAGGTAGTTCATATATATACCAGTCATTAGATGTGTTCTATAGACCAGAGGTAGTTCATATAGACCAGTCATTAGATGTGTTATATAGACCAGAGGTAGTTCATATAGACCAGTCATTAGATGTGTTATATAGACCAGAGGTAGTTCATATATACCAGTCATTAGATGTGTTATATAGACCAGTCATTAGATGTGTTATATAGACTAGAGGTAGTTCATATAGACCAGTCATTAGATGTGTTATATAGACCAGAGGTAGTTAATATAGACCAGTCATTAGATGTGTTATGTAGACCAGAGGTAGTTATATAGACCAGTCATTAGATGTGTTATATAGACCAGAGGTAGTTCATATAGACCAGTCATTAGATGTGTTATATAGACCAGAGGTAGTTCAGTCATTAGATGTGTTATATAGACCAGTAGTTCATATATACCAGTCATTAGATGTGTTATATAGACCAGTCATTAGATGTATATAGACCAGAGGTAGTTCATATAGACCAGTCATTAGATGTGTTATATAGACCAGAGGTAGTTCATATATACCACCAGTCATTAGAGGTAGTTAATATAGACTAGAGGTAGTTCATATATACCAGTCATTAGATGTTGTTATATGACCAGAGGTAGTTAATATAGACTAGTCAGGTAGATGTTTATATAGACTAGAGGTAGTTCATATAGACTAGAGGTAGTTAATATAGACTAGAGGTAGTTAATATAGACTAGAGGTAGTTCATATAGACCAGTCATTAGATGTTGTTACATGGACCAGAGGTAGTTCATATATACCAGTCATTAGATGTGTTATATGGACCAGAGGTAGTTCATATATACCAGTCATTAGATGTGTTATATAGACCAGAGGTATATAGACTTAGTTAATATAGACTAGAGGTAGTTCATATATACCAGTCATTAGATGTGTTATGTAGACCAGAGGTAGTTCATATATATACCAGTCATTAGATGTGTTATATAGACCAGAGGTAGTTCATATAGACCAGTCATTAGATGTGTTATATAGACCAGAGGTAGTTCATATAGACCAGTCATTAGATGTGTTATATAGACCAGAGGTAGTTAATATAGACCAGTCATTAGATGTGTTATGTAGACCAGAGGTAGTTCATATAGACCAGTCATTAGATGTGTTATATAGACCAGAGGTAGTTCATATATACCAGTCATTAGATGTGTTATATAGACCAGAGGTAGTTCATATATACCAGTCATTAGAGTCATTAGACCAGTCATTAGATGTGTTATATGGACCAGAGGTAGTTCATATAGACCAGTCATTAGATGTGTTATATAGACCAGAGGTAGTTCATATATACCAGTCATTAGATGTGTTATATGACCAGAGGTAGTTCATATATACCAGTCATTAGATGTGTTACATGGACCAGAGGTAGTTCATATAGACCAGTCATTAGATGTGTTACATGGACCAGAGGTAGTTCATATAGACCAGTCATTAGATGTGTTACATAGACCAGAGGTAGTTCATATATACCAGTCATTAGATGTGTTACATGACCAGAGGTAGTTCATATATACCAGTCATTAGATGTGTTACATGGACCAGAGGTA
>NW_024608628.1:2500-20000 GCF_018296145.1 Oncorhynchus tshawytscha | reverse complement strand
ACTACACTACTACCCTATGGGCTGTGGTCTAAACCACCCTGTTCCCTATACACTACACTACACTACTACCCTATGGGCCGTGGTCTAAACCACCCTGTCCCCTATACACTACACTACCCCTATCTAAACCACCCTGTCCCCTATAGACTACACTACACTACTACCCTATGGGCTGTGGTCTAAACCACCCTGTTCCCTATACACTACACTACTACCCTATGGGCTGTGGTCTAAACCACCCTGTTCCCTATACACTACACTACTACCCTATGGGCTGTGGTCTAAACCACCCTGTCCCCTATAGACTACACTACACTAACCCTATGGGCCGTGGTCTAAACCACCCTGTTCCCTATACACTACACTACTACTACCCTATGGGCCGTGGTCTAAACCACCCTGTCCCCTATACACTACACTACTACCCTATGGGCTGTGGTCTAAACCACCCTGTCCCTATAGACTACACTACACTACTACCCTATGGGTCGTGGTCTAAACCACCCTGTTCCCTATACACTACACTACTACCCTATGGGCTGTGGTCTAAACCACCCTGTTCCCTATACACTACACTACTACCCTATGGGCTGTGGTCTAAACCACCCTGTCCCCTATAGACTACACTACACTACTACCCTATGGGCCGTGGTCTAAACCATCCTGTCCCATATACACTACACTACTACCCTATGGGCCGTGGTCTAAACCACCCTGTCCCCTATACACTACACTACTACCCTATGGGCTGTGGTCTAAACCACCCTGTCCCCTATATACTACCCTACACTACTACCCTATGGGCTGTGGTCTAAATCACCCTGTCCCCTATACACTACACTACTACCCTATGGGCTGTGGTCTAAACCACCCTGTTCCCTATACACTACACTACACTACTACCCTATGGGCCGTGGTCTAAACCACCCGGTTCCCTATACACTACACTACACTACTACCCTATGGGCTGTGGTCTAAACCACCCTGTCCCCTATACACTACACTACTACCCTATGGGCTGTGGTCTAAACCACCCTGTTCCCTATATACTACACTACACTACTACCCTATGGGCCGTGGTCTAAACCACCCTGTCCCCTATACACTACACTACTACCCTATGGGCCGTGGTCTAAACCACCCTGTCCCCTATACACTACACTACTACCCTATGGGCTGTGGTCTAAACCACCCTGTCCCCTATATACTACCCTACACTACTACCCTATGGTCCGTGGTCTAAACCACCCTGTCCCCTATATACTACACTACACTATTACCCTATGGTCTGTGGTCTAAACCACCCTGTTCCCTATATACTACACTACACTACTACCCTATGGGCCGTGGTCTAAACCACCCTGTCCCCTATACACTACACTACTACCCTATGGGCCGTGGTCTAAACCACCCTGTCCCCTATACACTACACTACTACCCTATGGGCTGTGGTCTAAACCACCCTGTCCCCTATATACTACCCTACACTACTACCCTATGGTCTGTGGTCTAAACCACCCTGTTCCCTATACACTACTACCCTATGGGCTGTGGTCTAAACCACCCTGTTCCCTATACACTACACTACTACCCTATGGGCTGTGGTCTAAACCACCCTGTCCCCTATACACTACACTACTACCCTATGGCCTGTGGTCTAAACCACCCTATTCCCTATACACTACAATACACTACTACCCTATGGGCCGTGGTCTAAACCACCCTGTTCCCTATACACTACACTACACTACTACCCTATGGGCTGTGGTCTAAACCACCCTGTTCCCTATACACTACACTACTACCCTATGGCCTGTGGTCTAAACCACCCTGTCCCCTATACACTACACTACTACCCTATGGCCTGTGGTCTAAACCACCCTATTCCCTATACACTACACTACTACCCTATGGGCCGTGGTCTAAACCACCCTGTTCCCTATACACTACACTACACTACTACCCTATGGGCTGTGGTCTAAACCACCCTGTTCCCTAAATAGTACACTACACTACTACCCTATGGGCCGTGGTCTAAACCACCCTGTCCCCTATACACTACACTACTACCCTATGGGCTGTGGTCTAAACCACCCTGTCCCCTACACACTACACTACACTACTACCCTATGGGCCGTGGTCTAAACCACCCTGTCCCCTATACACTACACTACTACCCTATGGGCTGTGGTCTAAACCACCCTGTCCCCTATAGACTACACTACACTACTACCCTATGGTCCGTGGTCTAAACCACCCTGTTCCCTATACACTACACTACACTACTACCTTATGGGGTGTGGTCTAAACCACCCTGTTCCCTATACACTACACTACACTACTACCCTATGGGTCGTGGTCTAAACCACCCTGTTCCCTATACACTACACTACTACCCTATGGGCTGTGGTCTAAACCACCCTGTCCCCTATACACTACACTACTACCCTATGGGCTGTGGTCTAAACCACCCTGTCCCCTATAGACTACACTACACTACTACCCTATGGGCCGTGGTCTAAACCACCCTGTCCCCTATACACTATACTACTACCCTATGGGCTGTGGTCTAAACCACCCTGTTCCCTATACACTACACTACACTACTACCCTATGGGCTGTGGTCTAAATCACACTGTTCCCTATACACTACACTACTACCCTATGGTCCGTGGTCTAAACCACCCTGTCCCCTATACACTACACTACTACCCTATGGGATGTGGTCTAAACCACCCTGTCCCCTATATACTACCCTACACTACTACCCTATGGGCCGTGGTCTAAACCACCCTGTCCCCTATATACTACACTACACTACTACCCTATGGGCTGTGGTCTAAACCACCCTGTTCCCTATACACTACACTACACTACTACCCTATGGGCTGTGATCTAAATCACCCTGTTCCCTATACACTACACTACTACCCTATGGGATGTGGTCTAAACCACCCTGTCCCCTATATACTACCCTACACTACTACCCTATGGGCCGTGGTCTAAACCACCCTGTCCCCTATATACTACACTACACTACTACCCTATGGGCTGTGGTCTAAACCACCCTGTTCCCTATACACTACACTACACTACTACCCTATGGGCTGTGGTCTAAACCACCCTGTTCCCTATAGACTAAACTACACTACTACCCTATGGGCTGTGGTATAAACCACCCTCTTCACTATACACTACACTACTACCCTATGGGCCCGTGGTCTAAACCACCCTGTCCTCTATACACTACACTACATTACTACCCTATGGGCCGTGGTCTAAACCACCCTTTCCCCTATACACTACACTACACTACTACCCTATGGGCTGTGGTCTAAACCACCCTATTCCCTATACACTACACTACTACCCTATGGGCTGTGGTCTAAATCACCCTGTTCCCTATACACTACACTACACTACTACCCTATGGGCTGTGGTCTAAACCACCCTGTTCCCTATACACTACACTACTACCCTATGGGCTGTGGTCTAAACCACCCTGTTCCCTATACACTACACTACTACCCTATGGGCCGTGGTCTAAACCACCCTGTCCCCTATACACTACACTACTACCCTATGGGCTATGGTCTAAACCACCCTGTCCCCTATACACTATACTACTACCCTATGGGCTGTGGTCTAAACCACCCTGTCCCCTATAGACTACACTACTACCCTATGGGCTGTGGTCTAAACCACCCTGTCCCCTATAGACTACACTACACTACTACCCTATGGGCTGTGATCTAAACCACCCTGTCCCCTATACACTACACTACTACCCTATGGGCCGTGGTCTAAACCACCCTGTCCCCTATACACTACACTACACTACTACCCTATGGGCTGTGGTCTAAACCACCCTGTCCCCTATAGACTACACTACTACCCTATGGGATGTGGTCTAAACCACCCTGTCCCCTATAGACTACACTACACTACTACCCTATGGGCTGTGATCTAAACCACCCTGTCCCCTATACACTACACTACTACCCTATGGGCCGTGGTCTAAATCACCCTGTTCCGTTGTTTGTTTATGTTATATAAAACATATTAATAAACCTATGACTTATGACCTAACTGAATAACTCACGAAACAGACGCTGTGTGTGTGTGTGTGTGTGTGTGTGTTTAACTTACGACACAGAGGCTGTGTGTGTGTGTGTGTTTAACTTACGACACAGAGGCTGTGTGTGTGTGTGTGTGTGTGTGTGTGTTTTTAACTTACGACACAGAGGCTGTGTGTGTGTGTGTGGTGTGTGTGTGTGTGTGTGTGTGTGGTGTGGTGTGTGTGTGTGTGTGTGTGTGTGTTTTAACTTACGACACAGAGGCTTTTAAAGACCAACTGACATGTGAGCTGAAATATTAAGTCTATTACATAAGATAGAGACAGGACCCATTACAACAACTACCCTGATACACACACACACACACATACACATACACACACACACACACACACACCATACACACACACCACACACACACACACAGCCTCTCTCATTCCCTATATAGTTATATACTGCTGACTAGCACCCATTCCCTATATAGTTATATACTGCTGACTAGCACCCATTCCCTATATAGTTATATACTGTTGACTAGTACCCATTCCCTATATAGTTATATACTGTTGACTAGTACCCATTCCCTATATAGTTATATACTGTTGACTAGTACCCATTCCCTATATAGTTATATACTGTTGACTAGTACCCATTCCCTATATAGTTATATACTGTTGACTAGTACCCATTCCCTATATAGTTATATACTGTTGACTAGCACCCATTCCCTATATAGTTATGTACTGTTGACTAGCACCCATTCCCTATATAGTTATATACTGCTGACTAGCACCCATTCCCTATATAGTTATATACTGTTGACTAGCACCCATTCCCTATATAGTTATATACTGTTGACTAGCACCCATTCCCTATATAGTTATATACTGTTGACTAGTACCCATTCCCTATATATAAACACTGCCCTGTTGACTAGTACCCATTCCCTATATATAAACACTGCCCTGTTGACTAGTACCCATTCCCTATATATATACACTGCCCTGTTGACTAGTACCCATTCCCTATATATATACACTGCCCTGTTGACTAGTACCCATTCCCTATATATAAACACTGCCCTGTTGACTAGTACCCATTCCCTATATATATACACTGCCCTGTTGACTAGTACCCATTCCCTATATATATATACACTGCCCTGTTGACTAGTACCCATTCCCTATATATAAACACTGCCCTGTTGACTAGTACCCATTCCCTATATATATACACTGCCCTGTTGACTAGTACCCATTCCCTATATATATATATACTGCCCTGTTGACTAGTACCCATTCCCTATATATAAACACTGCCCTGTTGACTAGTACCCATTCCCTATATATAAACACTGCCCTGTTGACTAGTACCCATTCCCTATATATATATACACTGCCCTGTTGACTAGTACCCATTCCCTATATATATATACACTGCCCTGTTGACTAGTACCCATTCCCTATATATATATACACTGCCCTGTTGACTAGTACCCATTCCCTATATATATACACTGCCCTGTTGACTAGTACCCATTCCCTATATATATATACACTGCCCTGTTGACTAGTACCCATTCCCTATATATAAACACTGCCCTGTTGACTAGTACCCATTCCCTATATATAAACACTGCCCTGTTGACTAGTACCCATTCCCTATATATAAACACTGCCCTGTTGACTAGTACCCATTCCCTATATATAAACACTGCCCTGTTGACTAGTACCCATTCCCTATATATAAACACTGTCCTGTTGACTAGTACCCATTCCCTATATAAACACTGTCCTGTTGACTAGTACCCATTCCCTATATATAAACACTGCCCTGTTGACTAGTACCCATTCCCTATATATAAACACTGCCTGTTGACTAGTACCCATTCCCTATATATAAACACTGTTGACTAGTACCCATTCCCTATATATAAACACTGCCCTGTTGACTAGTACCCATTCCCTATATATATACACTGCCCTGTTGACTAGTACCTTATTCCCTATATATAAACACTGCCCTGTTGACTAGTACCCATTCCCTATATATAAACACTGGCCTGTTGACTAGTACCTTATTCCCTATATATATACACTGCCCTGTTGACTAGTACCCATTCCCTATATATATACACTGCCCTGTTGACTAGTACCCATTCCCTATATAGTTATATACTGTTGACTAGCACCCATAGTTATATACTGTTGACTAGTACCCATTCCCTATATATATACACTGCCCTGTTGACTAGTACCCATTCCCTATATATATACACTGCCCTGTTGACTAGTACCTTATTCCCTATATATATACACTGCCCTGTTGACTAGTACCCATTCCCTATATATAAACACTGCCCTGTTGACTTGTACCTTATTCCCTATATATATACACTGCCCTGTTGACTAGTACCCATTCCCTATATATATACACTGCCCTGTTGACTAGTACCCATTCCCTATATATATACACTGCCCTGTTGACTAGTACCCATTCCCTATATATAAACACTGCCCTGGGGCATCGTCTTTAGACCAGAAGAAAGAGTGCCTCCTACCGGCCCTCCAACACCACTTCCAGCAGCATCTGGTCTCCCATCCAGGGACCAACCCTGCTTAGCTTCAGAAACCAGCCATCAGGGGGATACAGGGTGGTCCCCCATCCAGGGACTGACCAGGACCAACCCTGCTTAGCTTCAGAAACCAGCCATCAGGGGGATACAGGGTGGTCCCCCATCCAGGGACTGACCAGGACCAACCCTGCTTAGCTTCAGAAACCAGCCATCAGGGGGATACAGGGTGGTCCCACATCCAGGGACCAACTCTGCTTAGCTTCAGAAACCAGCCATCAGGGGATACAGGGTGGTCCCCATCCAGGGACCAACCCTGCTTAGCTTCAGAGGCCAGCTATCAGTGGGATACAGGGTGGTCTCCCATCCAGGGACTGACCAGGACCAACCCTGCTTAGCTTCAGAGGCCATCAGTGGGATGCAGGGCGGTGCTGCTGCTGACTAAAAAGTTGTGTGTCTAGCCGTTCGTTGCCACAGCAACCTCCAGTGGTTCTTACCTGGTTACAGGTACTGATGTCAACTCCGTCTTTCAGGAACTCCAGAACCTTGTCCAGGTTCCCCGCCCTCGCAGCACGCAGGAAACTAGTGTTACTGTCAGACTGGAGAGAGAGAGGGGGGGTAGAGAGAGGAGAGGGGGTAGAGAGAGGGAGAGAGAGGGAGGGGGTAGAGAGATAGATAGAGAGAGGGAGGGGGTAGAGAGAGGGAGGGGGTAGAGAGAGGGAGATAGAGGGAGGGGAGGGAGAGAGAGAGAGAGAGAGAGGGAGGTAGAGAGAGGGAGAGAGAGAGAGAGAGAGGAGAGAGAGGGAGGGGGGTAGAGAGAGAGAGGGGGTAGAGAGAGGGAGAGAGAGGGAGGGGGGGGTAGAGAGAGATAGAGAGAGAGGGAGGTAGAGAGAGGGAGAGAGAGAGAGAGGAGAGAGGAGGGGGGTAGAGAGAGGAGAAGGGGGTAGAGAGAGGGAGAGAGAGGAGGGGGGGGGGTAGAGAGAGGGGGGGGTAGAGAGAGGGAGAGAGGGGAGGGGGGTAGAGAGAGATAGAGAGAGGGAGGGGGGTAGAGAGAGGGAGAGAGAGGAGAAGGGGGTAGAGAGAGGGAGAGAGAGGAGAAGGGGGGGGTAGAGAGAGGGAGAGAGAGGGAGGGGGGTAGAGAGAGAGAGAGAGAGGGAGGGAGGTAGAGAGAGAGAGAAGATTGGACAGTAAGTATTATATACATATATATATATATATATATATATATATATATATATACACTGTAGCTGTATAGATATATATTATATACGTAACATCAGTATTTAATGGCACTCTGATTGAGTGTGTGTGTGTGCACCACCATTGACCTACCACTGATCTACCACTGATCTACCACTGACCTACCACTGACCTACCACTGACCTACCACTGACCTACCATTGACCAACCACTGACCTACCACTGACCTACCACTTGTCTACCATTGACCGACCACTGACCAATCACTGACCTACCACTGACCTACCAATGATCTACCACTGATCTACCACTGATCTACCACTGACCAATCACTGACCAACCACTGACCTACCACAGACCTACCACTGACCTACCACTGATCTAACACTGACCTACCACAGACCTACCACTGATCTACCACTGATCTACCACTGACCTACCACTGACCTACCACTGACCAACCACTGACCAATCACTGACCAATCACTGACCTACCACTGACCAACCCCCCTCTGGGATAAACATCATCACATCATTATATAGGAACTAGGAAACATCATCACATCATTATATAGGAGCTAGGAAACATCATCACATCATTATATAGGAACTAGGAAACATCATCACATCATTATATAGGAGCTAGGAAACATCATCACATCATTATATAGGAGCTAGGAAACATCATCACATCATTATATAGGAACTAGGAAACATCATCACATCATTATATAGGAGCTAGGAAACATCATCACATCATTATATAGGAACTAGGAAACATCATCACATCATTATATAGGAGCTAGGAAACATCATCACATCATTATATAGGAGCTAGGAAACATCATCACATCATTATATAGGAACTAGGAAACATCATCACATCATTATATAGGAGCTAGGAAACATTATATAGGAGCTAGGAAACATCATCACATCATTATATAGGAGCTAGGAAACATCATCACATCATTATATAGGAACTAGGAAACATCATCACATCATTATATAGGAGCTAGGAAACATCATCACATCATTATATAGGAGCTAGGAAACATCATCACATCATTATATAGGAGCTAGGAAACATCATCACATCATTATATAGGAGCTAGGAAACATCATCACATCATTATATAGGAGCTAGGAAACATCATCACATCATTATATAGGAACTAGGAAACATCATCACATCATTATAAGGAACTGGCGATCCTGTCACAGAGAGGCTTTATGTTCAGAGTATTAGCATGTCAGCTCCATGGAATCTACTCGCCCCGATATGACCCTACACCCCCACAGGGTTAAGGGTCAAACACCTCACACGAGAGGTCGACTGACATGCATGCACACACATGCACAATCTTCCCTCTCTCTCCCTCCTTTTCCACTTCCTCCCTTTGTCTTCCCTTTCTTCATCCCTTCCTCTGTCGCTCCACT
This sequence comes from Oncorhynchus tshawytscha, assembly GCF_018296145.1. Lineage (NCBI taxonomy): Eukaryota > Metazoa > Chordata > Actinopteri > Salmoniformes > Salmonidae > Oncorhynchus > Oncorhynchus tshawytscha. The sequence continues at coordinate 10,712 of NW_024608628.1, read as the reverse complement.
ACACTCCCTACATCCCTCTCAACATCTCATCTCTCTCCCATCTCTCCCTACTCTCTCCACCTCATCTCTCTCTCCATCTCATCTCTCTCTCCATCTCTCCATCTCATCTCTCCCTCTCTCCATCTCATCTCTCCCTACTCTCTCCATCTCATCTCTCCCTCTCTCTCCATCTCATCTCTCTCTCTCTCCATCTCTCTCCCTTTCTTCATCCCTCTCTATCTCTCCCTCCCTTCAGACATCTCTATCTCTCCCTCCCTCTCTTCAGACCTCTCTATCTCTCCCTCCCTCTCTTCAGACCTCTCTCTCTCCCTCCCTCTATCTCTCCCTCCCTCTCTTCAGACCTCTCTATCTCTCCCTCCCTCTCTTCAGACCTCTCTCTCTCCCTCCCTCTCTTCAGACCTCTATCTCTCCCTCCCTCTCTTCATACCTCTCTATCTCTCCCTCCCTCTCTTCAGACCTCTCTCTCTCCCTCCCTCTCTTCATCTCTCTATCTCTCCCTCCCTCTATTCAGACCTCTCTATCTCTCCATCCCTCTCTTCAGACCTCTCTCTCTATCTCTCCCTCCCTCTTTTCAGACCTCTCTATCTCTCCCTCCCTCTCTTCAGACCTCTATCTCTCCCTCCCTCTCTTCAGACCTCTCTATCTCTCCCTCCCTCTCTTCAGACCTCTCTCCCTACTCTCTCCATCTCATCTCTCCCTCTCTCTCCATCTCATCTCTCCCTCTCTCTCCATCTCATCTCTCTCTCTCTCCATCTCTCTCCCTTTCTTCATCCCTCTCTATCTCTCCCTCCCTTCAGACATCTCTATCTCTCCCTCCCTCTCTTCAGACCTCTCTATCTCTCCCTCCCTCTCTTCATCTCTCTATCTCTCTCTCCCTCTCTTCAGACCTCTATCTCTCTCCCTCCCTCTCTTCATCTCTCTATCTCTCCCTCCCTCTCTTCAGATCTCTCTATCTCTCCCTCCCTCTCTTCAGACCTCTCTCTCTCTCTCCCTCCCTCTCTTCAGACCTCTCTCTCTATCTCTCCCTCCCTCTCTTCAGACCTCTCTCTCTATCTCTCCCTCCCTCTCTTCAGACCTCTCTATCTCTCCCTCCCTCTCTTCAGACCTCTCTATCTCTCCCTCCCTCTCTTCAGACCTCTCTCTCTATCTCTCCCTCCCTCTCTTCATCTCTCTCTATCTCTCCCTCCCTCTCTTCATCTCTCTCTATCTCTCCCTCCCTCTCTTCAGACCTCTCTCTCTATCTCTCCCTCCCTCTCTTCAGACCTCTCTCTCTATCTCTCCCTCCCTCTCTTCAGACCTCTCTCTCTATCTCTCCCTCCCTCTCTTCAGACCTCTCTATCTCTCCCTCCCTCTCTTCAGACCTCTCTTCCCTCCCTCTCTTCAGACCTCTCTATCTCTCCCTCCCTCTCTTCAGACCTCTCTATCTCTCCCTCCCTCTCTTCAGACCTCTCTATCTCTCCCTCCCTCTCTTCAGACCTCTCTATCTCTCCCTCCCTCTCTTCAGACCTCTCTATCTCTCCCTCCCTCTCTTCAGACCTCTCTCTCTATCTCTCCCTCCCTCTCTTCAGACCTCTCTCTCTATCTCTTCCCTCCCTCTCTTCATCTCTCTCTCTCTCCCTCCCTCTCTATCTCTCCCTCCCTCTCTTCAGACCTCTCTATCTCTCCCTCCCTCTCTTCATCTCTCTATCTCTCCCTCCCTCTCTTCAGACCTCTCTATCGCTCTCATACCAGTAAATCAAGTTGACATTGTGGAACAGAACCCTGGTCGTTGTCAAGGTGATGTTCTAGGTCGCAACTCCCAGTACAATACAAATGTATATATGTATATATATATATATACATATCCGGAGGATGGAGGATGGGATGGAAGGAAGGAGGTAGAGGAGAGGGAGAGGGTGGAGGGAAGGAAGGAGGTAGAAGAGAGGGAGAGGGAGAGGGAGAGGGAGAGGGAGAGGGAGAGGGTGGAGGGTGGAGGGTGGAGGATGGGATGGAAGGAAGGAGGTAGAGGAGAGGGAGAGGGAGAGGGAGAGGGTGGAGGGTGGAGGGTGGAGGATGGGATGGAAGGAAGGAGTTAGAGGAGAGGGGACAGGGAGAGGGAGAGGGAGAGGGAGAGGGAGAGGGTGGAGGGTGGAGGATGGGATGGAAGGAAGGAGGTAGAGGAGAGAGAGGGAGAGGGTGGAGGATGGGATGGAAGGAAGGAGGTAGAGGAGAGGGAGAGGGAGAGGGAGAGGGAGAGGGAAAGGGTGGAGGGTGGAGGATGGGATTTATATATATATCTATCAAAACTACTAACTACATACTATAACTAAACTGTATATATCTATACTACTAACTACATACTATAACTAAACTGTATATATCTATACTACTAACTAGATACTATAACTAAACTGTATATATCTATACTACTAACTACATACTATAACTAAACTGTATATATCTATACTACTAACTACATACTATTACAAATAGTCTATCTCTATACTAGATCTGCCAGAGTCTATCTCTATACTAGATCTGCCAGAGTTTATCTCTATACTAGATCTGCCAGAGTTTTCTCTATACTAGATCTGCCAGTCTATCTCTATACTATTTCTGCCAGTGACCCTGACATTCACACAACACATCTGTCATCTGGTGCCACCCCCTCAACACTAATCACTCCTCACATACATCACAATGGGGCTAAGACCACACACACACACACACACACACACACACACACACACACACACACACACACACACACACACACACACACACACACACACACACACACACACACACACACACACACACAGCATCACGTCACTTTTAGTTGTTGTCTAATCTGCTGAACTGCTGAACACACAATTACATCACAAACCCAGTTCTGGGTATTGGGACACGACCTGTGTGTGAGTGCGTGTGTGTGTGGTGTGTGTGTGTGTGTGTGTGTGTGTCTGTGTTACCTGGCGTTGGCGCTCTGCTCTCTCTCTGTGTCGTCTGCGTCTCTCCCTGGCTTTCTGTATGGCTCTGAGCTCGGGGGGCTGCTCTAACTCACGAGCCTTCTTCAGGTGAGCTGCCGCGTGGGCCATGGCTCACACACACACACCACACACACACTCTTTCTAGCTGACTTTTAGTCAAGCAAAACTTGTCTTTCGCTTAAACTCTCCCTCTCTAACTCTCACACACACTTTCTCAGACACACTCTCCGTCTGTCCTTTAGGTAAAAACACTAGTAGACTAGTTATGAAGTATGGAGCTGAAGATCCTCTTGAGGTCCAGTCTTCAGTCTAGTCAACAACACGAAGCTGGAGGTTCTCTTGAGATCCAGTCTTCAGTCTAGTCAACGATACGGAGCTGGAGGTCCTCTTGAGATCCAGTCTTCAGTCTGGTCAACGACACGGAGCTGGAGGTCCTCTTGAGGTCCAGTCTTCAGTCTAGTCAACGATATGGAGCTGGAGGATCCTCTTGAGATCCAGTCTTCAGTCTAGTCAACGATATGGAGCTGGAGGTTCTCTTGAGATCCAGTCTTCAGTCTAGTCAACGATATGGAGCTGGAGGATCCTCTTGAGGTCCAGTCTTCAGTCTAGTCAACAACACGAAGCTGGAGGTTCTCTTGAGATCCAGTCTTCAGTCTAGTCAACGATATGGAGCTGGAGGTTCTCTTGAGGTCCAGTCTTCAGTCTAGTCAATGATATGGAGCTGGAGGATCCTCTTGAGGTCCAGTCTTCAGTCTAGTCAACGATATGGAGCTGGAGGATCCTCTTGAGGTCCAGTCTTCAGTCTAGTCAACGATATGGAGCTGGAGGTCCTCTTGAGGTCTAGTCTTCAGTCTAGTCAACGATATGGAGTTGGAGGATCCTCTTGAGGTCCAGTCTTCAGTCTAGTCAACGATATGGAGCTGGAGGTCCTCTTGAGGTCCAGTCTTCAGTCTAGTCAATGACACAGAGCTGGTGCCATGAGTATCCAATAGATCAATTATTAATCGAGTTTCCATGTCTATTATCTATGTATTCATCTATGCATGCTAATGAGCCAGTTGTATTGCCTCAATGGTCTTGTCTGGCATGTGTTGAATGTAGTTGGTCAGCTGGTAGTCATCCGGTAGTCATCTGGTAGTCACCTGGAAGTCGTCTGGAAGTCATCTGGAAGTCGTCTGGAAGTCGTCTGGTAGTCATCTGGTAGTCACCTGGTAGTCACCCGGTAGTCATCTGGTAGTCACCTGGAAGTCGTCTGGTAGTCACCTGGTAGTCACCTGGAAGTTGTCTGAAAGTTGTCTGGTAGTCACCTGGTAGTCACCTGGTAGTCGTCTGGACTGAAATACCAGTAAATGTGATGATGTCGTAAAAATCCCTTTTTGGTAGAAAACAGTAAGTCCTTTACTGGTTCCCCTTGTTCTTAACCAACCAGACTGAGATCATGTGTTTTAAGTCCTTCCTCCCTCTGTTCCCTCTCTTTCTCTCATCCCTTCTTCCTCCCTCGCGGACCCGATGGAGAGAGTGTTGTCAGGACATGAGAGACAAAGACACTAAGACTACTGGAGCAACTCTCTCTCTGTCTCTGTCTCTCCGTCTACCTCTCTGTCTCTGTCTATCTCTCTCCGTCTCTCTCTCTCTCCTTGTCTCTCTCTCTCTCTCTCTCTCTCTCACAGACACATCCACGCCCACTATGAATCATTCAGGTGTGTATAATAACAGTATGAGCAGGGATAACTGAAAAGACGGAGGGAGATACGGAAGTAGAGCCTTATTCACACACACACACACACACACACACACACACACACACACACACACACACACACACACACACACACACACACACACACACACACACACATACACACACACACACACACACACACACACACACACACACACACACACACACCCCAGGGGATGACGGTGCTCAGATGTAGCAGCAACTCTCAGTTGTGTGAGCAACAGCAGGAGATTGTTGAGCGAGTTGTGTGTGTGTGTATATATGTGTGTGTGTGTGTGTGTGTGTGTGTGTGTGTGTGTGTGTGTGTGTGTGTGTGTATATATGTGTGTGTGTGTGTGTGTGTGTGTGTGTGTGTGTGTGTGTGTGTGTGTGTGTGTGTGTGTGTGTGTGTATGGGGTTTAGTAAGGCACTGAGCCAACAGCCAACCTACTGCTAGAGCTACAAACACTCCCTGACCCTGTCCCCAAATACACTACATAGAGAGGGAGGAGGGAGAGAGGAGGGAGGGAGGAGGGAGAGAGGAGGGAGAGAAGAGGGAGAGAGGAGGGAGAGAGGAGAGAGAGAGAGAGAGAGGAGGGAGGAGGGAGAGAGGAGGGAGGGAGGAGGGAGAGAGGAGGGAGAGAGGAGGGAGGGAGAGGGAGGGAGAGAGGAGGGAGAGAAGAGGGAGAGAGGAGGGAGAGAGGAGAGAGAGAGGGAGGGAGGAGGGAGAGAGGAGGGAGAGAGGAGGAGGGAGAGAGGAGGGAGAGAGGAGGGAGAGAGGAGGGAGAGAGAAGAGGGAGAGAGGAGGGAGAGAGGAGAGAGAGAGGAGGGAGGAGGGAGAGAGGAGGGAGAAAGGAGGGAGAGAAGAGGGAGAGAGGAGGGAGAGAGGAGGGAGAGAGGAGGGAGAGAAGAGGGAGAGAGGAGGGAGAGAGGAGGAGAGAGGAGGGAGGAGGGAGAGAGGAGGGAGAGAGGAGGGAGGAGAGGGAGGGAGGGAGGAGGAGGGAGAGGAGGGAGGGAGAGGAGGGAGGAGAGGAGGAGAGAGGAGGGAGAGAAGAGGGAGAGAGGAGGGAGGAGAAGAGAGGAGGGAGAGGAGGGAGAGAGGAGGGAGAGAGGGGAGAGAGGAGGGAGAGAGGAGGGAGGGAGAGAGAGAGGGAGAGAGGAGGGAGAGAAGAGGGAGAGAGGAGGGAGGAGGGAGAGAAGCGGGAGAGAGGAGGGAGGAGGGAGAGAAGAGGTTATAAGAAAGTCTGAGTTACGTATAACCTGTCTCTATCTAATAGTCCTCATCCACTACTGTCTCTATCTGATAGTCCTCATCCACTACTGTCTCTATCTGATGGTCCTCATCCACTACTGTCTCTATCTGATAGTCCTCATCCACTACTGTCTCTATCTGATAGTCCTCATCCACTACTGTCTCTATCTGATGGTCCTCATCCACTACTGCCTCTATCTGATGGTCCTCATCCACTACTGTCTCTATCTGATGGTCCTCATCCACTACTGTCTCTATATGATGGTGCTCATCCACTACTGTCTCTATCTGATAGTCCTCATCCACTACTGTCTCTATCTGATAGTCCTCATCCACTACTGTCTCTATCTGATGGTCCTCATCCACTACTGTCTCTATCTGATGGTCCCCATCCACTACTGTCTCTATCTGATGGTCCCCATCCACTACTGTCTCTATCTGATGGTGAGTGTTAGTCCTCATCCACTACTGTCTCTATCTGATGGTCCTCATCCACTACTTTGTCTCTACCGCCCTCAGCTGTTTAGTGTTCGTCCTCATCCACTACTTTGTCTCTACCACCCTCAGCTAGTGAGTGTTCGTCCTCATCCACTACTTTGTCTCTACCGCCCTCAGCTGGTGAGTGTTCGTCCTCATCCACTACTTTGTCTCTACCACCCTCAGCTAGTGAGTGTTCGTCCTCATCCACTACTTTGTCTCTACCGCCCTCAGCTGGTGAGTGTTCGTCCTCATCCACTACTTTGTCTCTACCGCCCTCAGCTGGTGAGTGTGAGGAAGTGCAGCCCAACCCAGTGGCACCAGATTTCTCTCTGTCTCAGGGCCGAAGCTTAACTGAGAGCTTCTCCATTTGTAACACAAATCCCTAATTGACATCGATACAACGTTTCATATGAAAGTCTGGGTTACGTATAACTTGCACAGGAGGCTGGTGAGGGGAGGACGGCTCATTTTAATGGCTGGAATGGAGTGAAGGAAATGGTAACAAAAACATGGAAATGTTTTGGATGTGTTTGATGTGTTGGTTAACAGGGTCGGGGGTCAGTATGATGTGTTGGTTAACAGGGTCAGGGGTCAGTATGATGTGTTGGTTAACAGGGTCGGGGGTCAGTATGATGTGTTGGTTAACAGGGTCAGTATGATGTGTTGGTTAACAGGGTCGGGGGTCAGTATGATGTGTTGGTTAACAGGGTCAGTATGATGTGTTGGTTAACAGGGTCAGTCAGTGATGTGTTGGTTAACAGGGTCAGGGGTATGATGTGTTGGTTAACAGGGTCAGGGGTCAGTATGATGTGTTGGTTAACAGGGTCAGTATGATGATGTTGGTTAACAGGGTCTGTATGATGTGTTGGTTAACAGGGTCAGTATGATGTGTTGGTTTACAGGGTCAGGGGTCAGTATGATGTGTTGGTTAACAGGGTCAGTATGATGTGTTGGTTAACAGGGTCAGTATGATGTGTTGGTTAACAGGGTCAGTATGATGTGTTGGTTAACAGGGTCAGGGGTCAGTATGATGTGTTGGTTAACAGGGTCAGTATGATGTGTTGGTTAACAGGGTCAGGGGTCAGTATGATGTGTTGGTTAACAGGGTCAGTATGATGTGTTGGTTAACAGGGTCAGGGGTCAGTATGATGTGTTGGTTAACAGGGTCAGGGGTCAGTATGATGTGTTGGTTAACAGGGTCAGTATGATGTGTTGGTTAACAGGGTCAGTATGATGTGTTGGTTAACAGGGTCAGTATGATGTGTTGGTTAACAGGGTCAGTATGATGTGTTGGTTAACAGGGTCAGTTTGATGTGTTGGTTAACAGGGTCAGTATGATGTGTTGGTTAACAGGGTCAGGGGTCAGTATGATGTGTTGGTTAACAGGGTCAGTATGATCTGTTGGCTAACAGAGTCAGTATGATGTGTTGGTTAACAGGGTCAGGGGTCAGTATGATGTGTTGGTTAACAGGGTCAGTATGATGTGTTGGTTAACAGGGTCAGGTTGATGTGTTGGTTAACAGGGTCAGGTTGATGTGTTGGTTAACAGGGTCAGGTTGATGTGTTGGTTAACAGGGTCAGTATGATGTGTTGGCTAACAGGGTCAGTATGATGTGTTGGTTAACAGGGTCAGTATGATGTGTTGGTTAACAGGGTCAGGGGTCAGTATGATGTGTTGGTTAACAGGGTCAGGGTCAGTGATGATGTTGGTTAACAGGGTCAGTATGATGTGTTGGTTAACAGGGTCAGTATGATGTGTTGGTTAACAGGGTCAGTATGATGTGTTGGTTA
>NW_024608627.1:45000-70692 GCF_018296145.1 Oncorhynchus tshawytscha | reverse complement strand
TAACTCTGTTGGCTTCCTCCTTGTATCATATGATATAACCTAACTCTGTTGGCTTCCTCCTCCTATCATACGATATAACCTAACTCTGTTGGCTCCCTCCTCGTATCATACGATATAACCTAACTCGATTAGCTAGGTCGTTGGCGTTCCTCCTTGTTATTATAGATTAGCTAAATACGCACAGAGACAATGTATATTTAAAAGATTGAATTGTTTGTTTTCAATTATTTATTTGGTACACCAAGGTCAGCAGGATAGATGAGGGCAGAATATGCTCATACGTAGTTATTTGAATAGATGACAGCAACATATATGAAATGTAATGTTGCATAGTTTTCAGTACAACTGGTCATTGGACTCTTCACTGGTCTACGTAGTCTATACTGTAGATGTGTGCAGTACGTCACTTTACATGAACTAACAGGTATTACAAAATGAACTCCCATTTCAAGATAGACTGATATGATGTCAGTAACAGGATTGTTAATCCAAAGGGAACATTTGAAAGAGTTAAGTGCCTATTTCTCCTCCAAAAACAAGATAAACCTGTAGAAACGATGAATAACTGACTTGTCAATACCATCGTCCATGTAAAAATCACCTCTGTTTGTACAGCAGTCAGATCAGCGAATCATTGACACCCTTAAATCAGACATCTGTAAACATTACACAGAAAAGCAAAGACAAAACACACACATTTTTATAGATCCTTCGTCTAATTTATATATATATATTGTTTTTTATTGTACCCTTTTTCAATTACAAATCATTGATTCTGGAGGGAATTGTGTCAACGAAAAACAACAACCTTCCTATCATTGATTCTGGAGGGAAATGTGTCAACGAAAAACAACAACCTTCCTATCATTGATTCTGGAGGGAATTGTGTCAACGAAAAACAACAACCTTCCTATCATTGATTCTGGAGGGAATTGTGTCAACGAAAAACAACAACCTTCCTATCATTGATTCTGGAGGGAATTGTGCAAACGAAAAACAACAACATTCCTATCATCGATGCAGATATTATCAAAATGATTTAATAACAGTCAAATGATCAGATTTGATTTCTTCTCCATAAGGCAGCAGTGACTCATTAGTAAACAGGACTGTAAACACTAATGCATGGCTTTTCTTTAGTGCAAATGTGTGTTGGGCTGGGCAGTAGCAGTGTGTTGGGCTGGGCAGTACAGTAGCAGTGTGTTGGGCTGTACAGTAGCAGTGTGTTGGGCTGGGCAGTACAGTAGTGTGTGTGTTGGGCAGTACAGTAGCAGTGTGTTGGGCAGTACAGTAGCAGTGTGTTGGGCAATACAGTAGCAGTGGGCAGTGTTTGGGCTGGGCAGTAGCAGTGTGTTGGGCTGGGCAGTAGCAGTGTGTTGGGCTGGGCAGTAGCAGTGTGTTGGGCTGGGCAGTACAGTAGCAGTGTGTTGGGCTGGGCAGTACAGTAGCAGTGTGTTGGGCTGGGCTGGTAGCAGTGTGTTGGGCTGGGCTGTAGTAGCAGTGTGTTGGGCTGGGCAGTACAGTAGCAGTGTGTTGGGCTGGCAGTGCAGTGTGTTGGGCTGGGCAGTAGCAGTGTGTTGGGCTGGGCAGTACAGTAGCAGTGTGTTGGGCTGGGCTGTACAGTAGCAGTGTGTTGGGCTGTACAGTGCAGTGTGTTGGGCTGGGCAGTAGCAGTGTGTTGGGCTGGGCAGTAGCAGTGTGTTGGGCTGGGCAGTACAGTAGCAGTGTGTTGGGCTGGGCAGTACAGTAGCAGTGTGTTGGGCTGGGCAGTAGCAGTGTGTTGGGCAGTACAGTAGCAGTGTGTTGGGCTGGGCTGTACAGTAGCAGTGTGTTGGGCTGGGCAGTGTGTTGGGCAGTACAGTAGCAGTGTGTTGGGCTGGGCAGTACAGTAGTGTTGGGCTGGGCAGTACAGTAGCAGTGTGTTGGGCTGGGCAGTACAGTAGCAGTGTGTTGGGCTGGGCAGTACAGTAGCAGTGTGTTGGGCTGGGCAGTACAGTAGCAGTGTGTTGGGCTGGGCAGTACAGTGTGTGTTGGGCTGGGCAGTACAGTAGCAGTGTGTTGGGCTGGGCAGTACAGTAGCAGTGTGTTGGGCTGGGCAGTACAGTAGCAGTGTGTTGGGCTGGGCAGTACAGTAGCAGTGTGTTGGGCTGGGCAGTACAGTACCAGTGTGTTGGGCTGGGCAGTACAGTAGCAGTGTGTTGGGCTGGGCAGTACAGTAGCAGTGTGTTGGGCTGGGCAGTACAGTAGCAGTGTGTTGGGCTGGGCAGTACAGTAGCAGTGTGTTGGGCTGGGCAGTAGCAGTGTGTTGGGCAGTACAGTAGCAGTGTGTTGGGCTGGGCAGTAGCAGTGTGTTGGGCAGTACAGTAGCAGTGTGTTGGGCTGGGCAGTAGCAGTGTGTTGGGCTGGGCTGTACAGTAGCAGTGTGTTGGGCTGGGCAGTAGCAGTGTGTTGGGCTGGGCTGTACAGTAGCAGTGTGTTGGGCTGGGCAGTAGCAGTGTGTTGGGCTGGGCTGTACAGTAGCAGTGTGTTGGGCAGTACAGTAGCAGTGTGTTGGGCTGGGCTGTACAGTAGCAGTGTGTTGGGCTGGGCAGTAGCAGTGTGTTGGGCTGGGCTGTACAGTAGCAGTGTGTTGGGCTGGTCAGTACAGTAGCAGTGTGTTGGGCTGGGCTGTACAGTAGCAGTGTGTTGGGCTGGGCAATACAGTAGCAGTGTGTTGGGCTGGGCAATACAGTAGCAGTGTGTTGGGCTGCGCAGTACAGTAGCAGTGTGTTGGGCTGGGCAGTAGCAGTGTGTTGGGCTGGGCAGTAGCAGTGTGTTGGGCTGGGCTGTACAGTAGCAGTGTGTTGGGCTGGGCAGTAGCAGTGTGCTGGGCTGTACAGTAGCAGTGTGTTGGGCTGGGCAGTACAGTAGCAGTGTGTTGGGCTGGGCAGTAGCTGTACAGTAGCAGTGTGTTGGGCTGGGCAGTAGCAGTGTGTTGGGCTGGGCTGGGCAGTAGCAGTGTGTTGGGCTGGGCAGTACAGTAGCAGTGTGTTGGGCTGGGCTGGGCAGTAGCAGTGTGTTGGGCTGGGCACAGTAGCAGTGTGTTGGGCTGGGCACAGTAGCAGTGTGTTGGGCTGGGCTGTACAGTGTGTTGGGCTGGGCAGTACAGTAGCAGGAACAGTGTACTGGCTGAGCAGTGGTGACATTCTGGGTGTTGATCACCTACTGAGTAGTGATCACGTCAGCCTGGGTAACCATGACATCATTCTGGGTAACCAGGACATCATTCTGGGTAACCAGGACATCATTCTGGGTAACCATGACATCATTCCGGGCCGGCGATGACATCAACACTTGTCTCCCAGTTTGAGAAAGCGCTGTGATTTTTGCTTCACCATCCGATGCTGCCTCTGGGCCGACTGGGCCTGCTCTATGGCCTCACACAGTTTCTACAGAGGAGGAGGAGAGGCCGTTAGGTACTGTGGGTCGAACACAAGCACACACACACACATAAAGGTGTATTATCCGGACCTGGGCAGTGGCAGGGTTCTGGAGGTGCAGCACTCTCATGGGTTCCTGTCCACCTCTCTTTTGGAACTTCAGCTTGTTCTGTTCCTGTCGTCAGACAAAGAGATTCAGTCCATTACAAAACCCAAGGAGATAAGGACGCAGGTAACTAAGTAAGTAAGCAAGTGAGTGAATTTTAAATAGTTCCGACTGGACCTAAGGATGCTATTTAATGTGTCAGGTCAAAATGTCTCAGGCAGACCTTGCAGTAGATCATCAGGTCTCCTCCTTCCACGTACGGAGGCCTTGAGAAATGCTCAAACGGACACTCCCACTCTTTGTTGAAGTGTCGCACAAACTCCACCTCCTTCACACACATCACTCTCCTGTAGGAGGAGAAGAGATGTCGCGGGGCAGAAGGTGATAAGGGGTGAAAATACATGACAACCTCAATATTACAATAATTCTACTTCACCGACAGTAACGTTAATTCATACACAATGAGTGTTTAATGAATATATAGATACTGTAGATATACTCTATATCGTATCCGTCTGTCTATCTACAGTACCAGTCAAAAGTTTGGAGACACCTACTCATTCTAGTATTTTAAACTATTTTCTGCATTGTAGCATTTTAGTGAAGACATCAAAACGATGAAATAACACATATTGGAAGCATGTAGTAACCACATATTGGAAGCATGTAGTAAGCCTTGATTACAGCTTTGCACACTGTTGGCATTCTCTCAACCAGCTTCATGAGGTAGTCACCTGGAATGAGTTTCAATTATCAGGTGTGCCTTGTTAAAAGTACATTTGTGGAATTTCTTTCCTTCTTAATGCGGTTGAGCCAATCAGTTGTGATGTGACATGGTATAGGGTGGTATACAGAAGATAGCACTATTTGGAAAAAGACCAAGTCCATATTATGGCAAGAAGCTCAAATAAACAAAGAGAAACAACAGTCCATCATTACTTTAAGACATGAAGGTCAGACAATCTGGAAAATGTCAAGAACTTTGAACGTTTCTTCAAGCGCTGTCGCAAAAACCATCAAGCTCTATGATGAAACTGGCTCTCATGAGGACCGCCACAGGAAAGGAAGACCCAGAGTTACCTCTGCTGCAGAGGATAAGTTCATTAGAGTTAACTGGCTCTCATGAGGACCGCCACAGGAAAGGAAGACCCAGAGTTACCTCTGCTGCAGAGGATACGTTCATTAGAGTTAACTGGCTCTCATGAGGACCGCCACAGGAAAGGAAGACCCAGAGTTACCTCTGCTGCAGAGGATAAGTTCATTAAAGTTAACTGCACCTCAGATTGCAGCCCAAAAAAATGCTCAACAGAGTTCAAGTAACAGACCATCTCAACATCAACTGTTCAGAGCAGACTGTGTGAATCAGACCTCCATGGTCAATTTGCTGCAAAGAAACCACTACTAAAGGACACCAATAAGAAGAAGAGACTTGCTTGGGTCAAGAAACACGAGCAATGGACATTAGACTGGTAGAAATATGTCCTGTTGAGTCCAAATATGAGATTTTCGGTTCCAACCGCAATGTCTTCGTAAGATGCAGAGGTGGTGAACGGATGATCTCCGCATGTGTGGTTCCCACCGTGAAGCATGGAGGAGGAGGTGTGATTTATTTTGAATTCAAGACACACTTACCAGCATGGCTACCACAGCATTCTGCAGAAATACACCATCCCATCTGGTTTGCGCTTAGTGGGACTATCTTTTGTTTTGCAACAGGACAATGGCCCTACACACCTCCAGGCTGTGTAAGGGCTATTTGACCAAGAAGGAGAGTGATGGAGTGCTGCATCAGATGACTTGGCCTCCACAATCACCAGACCTCAACACAATTGAGATGGTTTGGGATGAGTTGGACCGCGGAGTGAAGGGAAAACAGCCAACAAGTGCTCAGCATATGTGGGAACTCCTGCAAGACTGTTGGAAAAGCATTCCAGGTGAAGCTGGTTGAGAGAATGCCAAGAGTGTGCAAAGCTATCATCAAGGCAAAGGGTGGCTACTTTGAATAACCTCAAATATATTGATTTATTTAACACTTTTTGGGGGTTACTACGTGATTCCATATGTGTTATTTCACAGGTGTGATGTCTTCACTATTATTCTGCAATGTAGAAAATAGTTGAAAATAAAGAAAAACCCTGGAATAAGCAGGTGTGTCCAAACATTTGACTGGTCCTGTAGTTTTACACATGGTGCATTCAGAAACTATTCAGACCCCTTCCCTTTTACACATTTTGTTACGTTACCTTAGTCTAAAATGGATAAAATACATGTTTTTCCCTCATCAATCTAAACACAATACCCAAAGACAAAGCTAAAACAGGTTTTTACAAAATGTTGCTAATTTATTACAAATTAAAAAACTGAAATACCCTATTTACATAACTATTCAGACCCTTTGCTATGAGACTCGAAATTGAGCTCAGGTGCATCCTGTTTCCATTGATCATCCTTGAGATGTTTCTACCACCTCATTGGAGGCCACCTGTGGTAAATTCAATTGATTGGACCCGATTTGTTGTGTGTGCCTTTCCAAATCATATCCAATCAATTGAATTTACCATAGGTGGAGTCCAATCAAGTTGTAGAAACATCTCAAGGATGATCAATGGAAACAGGATGCACCTGAGCTCAATTTCAAGTCTCATAGCAAAGTGTCTGAATACTTACATAAGGTATTTATATATTTTTTTATTTGTAATACATTTGCAAAAATGTCTACAAACCTGTTTTCAATTTGTCATTATAGGGTATTGTGATGTCATTATGGGGTATGATGATGTCATTATGGGGTATGGTGATGTCATTATGGGGTATTGTGTGTAGATTGCTGAGAATTTGTATTTATTTAATACATTTTAGAATAAGGCTGTAAAGTAACAAAAATGTGGGAAAAAAGTCAAGGGGTCAGAATACTTCCCTTGAACGCACAATTTGTTAAAAATACCTTTTCAGGTTTAAGTGTCTTCCCAAACCAGTATCCCCATTAGACAAACACAAGATGTCTACCCCTGAGGCACGAGTCACGTTGAACTGAAGTCTTCCATAATGTACCTGTTGGTCACTATGACGTTGGTCTTCCTGTGTCCAGGGTACAAACAGTGTTCTCTGAAGATCTCTCCTTCCAGCTGCTTGATCTCTGACCTCTGAAGGAGCAGTGTCCATGTGTGAAAACATACAAATTCATTAGCTGTGTTTGAATTACCCATACTAACATACTGTACACTACATACTTAATGAGTATATCCTATTAGTTCACTGCTGTGTTCAAATACCCATACTAACATACTGTATACTACATACTTAATGAGTATATACTATTAGTTCACTGCTGTGTTCTAATACCCATACTAACATACTGTATACTACATACTTAATGAGTATATACTATGTACTATTAGTTCACTGCTGTGTTCTAATACCCATACTAACATACTGTATACTACATACTTAATGAGTATATACTATATACTATTAGTTCACTGCTGTGTTCTAATACCCATACTAACATACTGTATACTACATACTTAATGAGTATATACTATATACTATTAGTTCACTGCTGTGTTCTAATACCCATACTCACATACTGTATACTACATACTTAATGAGTATATACTATGTACTATTAGTTCACTTTAGTATACTGTAAACCTAACGGTATTGTTTCAGTTGAGCGTACTAGTCTCACCTGTTGACGCTGTTGCCACGCAACCGCGTGCTAGCTTGTAAGCGTTAACAAATGACTAGCTAAAAACATTTGACCATTTCGGGTGTGTGTTTGTATAATTCAAATCTGGAGTGCCACAGCGCGCGCTCTCTGGGCCTTCGTCAGATCCAGAGCGTCGCCAGATTGTCCGTTAGTTTTTTTTTTTTTTTAAAAGGAGAGAGTTCAGAGTTCACGCGAGGAGTAGGCGTTCAACGGCAGTCAAGCTAACTGGCTAACGTCGGCTAGCTACTTAAAGAACACCTCACTCGGACCCGTTTTACTCGGACTAACAGACCTGGTTAGGCTGTTTTCATGTTATCCAGAGCATTTGGTGAATGGAACTGCACCTGGCAACAATTTAATTGCGTTTATTTTATTTATTTTTTTGCTGACGTTTATTGACACCGGTCGTATTTCTACGGGTGTTGAGCGTTTTGTAAATTCATCAGTTATTCTGCGCCATAGTTAACAATGTCGATTGAAACGCACAACGACTATATACCACTTAGCTAAGAATGATGTGAATCAAGTCAATAAACGTTGGGTAATTAGATCAGCAGGTCGTTAATATACTGCCTGGCAAGTTTGATCTATTAGTAGCAAAAATTAACGTTAGGTAACCAGCTAACATACCGGTACATACTGCTGTAATGCTATGCAGTTCGTAAGGACAGCTAATAGGTTGTCAGCCAACATAGCATGTAACAAAACGTATTTTAAAAGTTATTACATTGCTCAACATTTTCTTAACATTTGTCATAATTAGCTAAAGCAAAGATTTTGTCTCCGCTCTCCTCTGCATTACGTTCTTCACATCTGAAAACGTTGTGAAGCCACGCCCATTTTCTGAAGAATTGCATTATGGGCCCTAAAAGCACGGAACGTGTGTCCACTGCATGTACACGCCGAATTTAGTGTAGCTAAACTTCCCTTTCTAAGCAAACTTTACCCGTCAACGAGCAAATCATCGCCATGGATTTTCCACATGTAATTAAGTGAGTGTATATAGGTTTATTAGATTTCAGGTTGAAAGTGACATCACACACAGACAATAGAACATAGTGAATGCATTGACCAATAGAAACAAACCATTACCCGTCACATAGTGAATGCATTGACCAATAGAAACAAACCATTACCCGTCACATTAACACACATTCATATAGTTTAAGGCAGTCAGACTAACTAGGGAGTTATGGATTGTAGAACATAGTGAATGTATTGACCAATAGAAACAAAGCATTACCCGTCACATTAGCATACATTCATATAGTTTGAGGCAGTCAGACTAACTAGGGAGTTATGGATTGTATGTATATATACGTTGGAAAATATTTACAAATTATCTATCAAATATAACATTAATTTGGTCATGCTTCTTTGAACAACAGCACAGTTTCTAAATCATTTAGCATACGGTTATAGTAACTCAGACAATTAAATGTAGGAGTATAGCATCAATATATCATTATGAGTGCATACTGTATATAAAGATAGGAAAGCAATGATTTCCAAGGTGACGCTATGAACCTTTTATAAAAAATATTGCAAATGTCTGCTGGAGTATAGTTACTAGTCAAAAAAAAACAAAAGACTACATATCTTTAGTAAAATATTATTTTCAATCATTTATTATTATTATTTTTTGTATATAGGGTAGTTTATAAAGGGCTGGATAAATGATCTACATATATTATAGCAGGCTAAATCGTTTCATTTCCTAATTCTGTAAATACGAAATAAAATTGGAAAAGATTTAATTCGGCAAAAGTAATACAAAAAACCCTGACTTAAAAAAACAAGACTGAGGTATTGTACGGACAGAGATGTTTTCCCTTTGGCATGCAAAACAATGCAGTCTTCAGCGAAGAAAACTGAATTAAGAGTCATTAAATCAGCATAGTATACACATTTACAAACCAGATATAGAAAAAGGAGTTTGAACTTTGACACAGAGCTTCACTTATGTGTGTGTGTGTATGTGTGTGTGTGTGTGTGTGTGTGTGTGTGTGTGTCGACAACGATCAGACATTTTAACTGACCATTGATAGAACTAAGATAATTGATTACTAGGACTTGAATTACATCACGTAGAAAACACACAACCCCCATAATCAACCTCAACCCCTTCTATTCCTCATCATGCTGCATGAAGGAGAAGAGAGAAGAGAAAGAGAAGGAGAGAGAGAAAGAGAAGGAGAAAGAGAAGGAGAGAGGGAGAAAGAGAAAGAGAGAGGGAGAAAGAGAAAGAGAGAGGGAGAAAGAGAAGGAGAGAGGGAGAAAGAGAAGGAGAGGGAGAAAGAAGAGAGGAGAGAGGAGAGAGGGAGAGAGAGGGAGAAAGAGAAGGAGAGAGGGAGAAAGGAGAGAGAGAGGGAGAAGGGAGAGAGAGAAGGAGAGAGGGAGAAAGAGAAAGAGAGAGAGAAAGAGAGAGGAGAAAGAGAAGAGAGAGAGAGAGAGAAGAGAGAAAGAGAGGGAGAAAGAGAAGGAGAGGGAGAAAGAGAAGGAGAGAGAGAGAGAAAGAGAGAGGGAGAAAGAGAAGGAGAGAGGGAGAAAGAGAAGGAGGGAGAAAGAGAGAGGAGAGAAGGAGAGAGGGAGAGAGAGGAGAAAGAGAAGGAGAGAGGAGAAAGAGAAGGAGAGGGAGAAAGAGAAGGAGAGAGGGAGAAAGAGAAGGAGAGGGAGAAAGAGAAGGAGAGAGAGAGAAAGAGAAGGAGAGAGAGAAAGAGAAGGAGAGAGAGAGAAAGAGAAGGAGAGAGAGAGAAAGAGAAGGAGAGAGAGAGAAAGAGAAGGAGAGAGAGAAGAGAGAGAGAAAGAGAGAGAGAGAAAGAGAGAGAGAGAAAGAAAAACACACAAAAGGGAGGGAATTAGAAGTGGAAAAACACTTCAAGACCATCAGTGTGTCAAAGAGAAAGAATGTTTCATTTCTGTAAAGACAAAAGATTAAACTCATTGGTTTCAAGACGACACTTTCAGATTGACATATAATACACTGTATAAGGAAAAATTAAAATATATAATTTAGAATAGAAAAGTGCAGAAACTGAAATAGGAAAAAGCACTAGTTGTTTGATGGTCCCCTTTTTCTACGACCTGGACAAGTCTACCTCCAGCCATGGGTGTTTTAGTGTCCTTCTAAGGTGGGTGTTTTAGTGTCCTTCTAAGGTGGGTTGCTAACCTGGACAAGTCTACCTCCAGCCATGGGTGTTTTAGTGTCCTAAGGTGGGTTACTAACCTGGACAAGTCTACCTCCAGCCATGGGTGTTTTAGTGTCCTAAGGTGGGTTGCTAACCTGGACAAGTCTACCTCCAGCCATGGGTGTTTTAGTGTCCTTCTAAGGTGGGTTGCTAACCTGGACAAGTCTACCTCCAGCCATGGGTGTTTTAGTGTCCTAAGGTGGGTTACTAACCTGGACAAGTCTACCTCCAGCCATGGGTGTTTTAGTGTCCTAAGGTGGGTTGCTAACCTGGACAAGTCTACCTCCAGCCATGGGTGTTTTAGTGTCCTTCTAAGGTGGGTTGCTAACCTGGACAAGTCTACCTCCAGCCATGGGTGTTTTAGTGACCTTCTAAGGTGGGTTGCTAACCTGGAAAAGGTCGTATCCCTTGGCGTCCTCCTGGTCGTAAGGGCGGATGATTCCGTCCTCTCGGATCAGTCTGACCGGCCTCAGCTTGGTCACTTCCTCTGTCGACTCTGCCACCCTGCCAATCACAACGCGCCGTCAGATCGCAACGCACCGTCACAGATCTCACAGCCTGATCAAAATGCACCGTCATATCTCAGAGAGCCAATCAGAACGCACCGTCATATCGCACAGAGCCAATCAGAAAGCACCGTCATATCTCACAGAGCCAATCAGAACACACCATTATATCTCACAGAGCCAATCAGAACGCACTGTCCAGAAGGGTTTCATGAATCAGGAACAAGAAGTAGTTTGCTTTCGGACCCAAACTCATAACAAAACTGCTCTGTAATGTCTTCCCAATGAGCCAGACACAGCAGCAGAGTAGGACAACATTACAACAAAAACAAATCAGCAGAATCCTGCTTCTGAAAGAAATCACTAACGTAAAAAACCCATTCAGCCCAAAGAGGGAGGCAAACGGTGCATGAGTATGTATGCGTGCACATACGTGCGCGTGTGTGTGTGTGTGTGTGTTCCAGTATCTCACCTTTCGTTATCTCTAGTGTGAAAGCATGGAACAATAATTTCATCAGGTTATCAGGAATTGATAGGTGATTCATATGCTTTGTGAAGGATAATGAATGAGGTGGTGAATGGACATCAATACTATGTGATGGTGGGGGGTGGCTGTGTTTTGGCATCTCAGAACCACTGGGGAATTAGGAATGTTTTGGCTGAACATTAGGTACCTGAGAGGTGAGAGGAGGAGGAAGGGAGGTTATGAGACAGCTAGAGGGAGAGGGGGGGTAAAGTGACAGTAGAGACTGAATGGTCTACTTGGCTGTGTCGTCCAGTCAGAGTGCCGTTTGGAGGAGTCATTTGAGACCCGTATCAACAATGTAAACTAACCCAGCTTACATGCCAGCACATTCCCCCCCCCCCAAAACGCCATTCCACTCTACGATGCATTACAGTCTATCACAGACCTGGAGCCCCACAGACCTGGGGGACGATACAAAACACTATTACAGTCTATCACAGACCTGGCCCCGGGGAGCTATCACAGACCTGGGCCCCGGGGACGATACAAAACACTATTACAGTCTATCACAGACCTGGAGCCCCCGGGGACGATACAAAACACCATTACAGTCTATCACAGACCTGGAGCCCCCGGGGGCGATACAAAACGCCATTCCACTCTACGATGCATTGCAGTCTATCACAGACCTGGAGCCCCCGGGGGCGATACAAAACCCCATTCCAGTCTACGATGCATTCCAGTCTTTCACAGACCTGGAGCCCCCAGGGGCAATACAACTTGGGTTCCTGACATGTGGTGGATTTTATATTCTCTAAAAAAACGTTGCCAAACTGCCTATCTCTGCATGGCAGTGGTCGTGCGCTCGTGCAGTCAGCCAATCCCAGAGGAGAGAACAGGTGGAGGAGGGGCTTCCATAAGCGATCTGACCAATGTGATGTTTAAGTTACTGAGATACTGAACATTCTGCTGAGAACAGCAGCTCTAATCTTTAAGAGATTTACAGTAACAATATAGTCTCGCTCTCTCCCAGTCTGTTCAGTCCTCATGGGTTTAGTGCAGTCGGCCAATCCCAGAGGAGAGAACAGGTGGAGGAGGGGCTTCCATAAGCGATCTGACCAATGTGATGACCAATGTGCTCTCTCCCAGTCTGTTCAGTCCTCATGGGTTTAGTCTGTTGGAACCTCACGATGCTGCAGAATGGAGCAGGGGGAGGAGTCAGGGCAGAAGCAGTGTTAACAATGATGGAGGGGAGGGCTTAAATGTTGAGCGTTAACCAATCATTTCCTTTGGTTTGATCTGTAACATGTTATATAACAGCATAATAACTACTTTAACATCATGCAGTCACTTACCTCTCTGACAGACAATCTGATCTATGAGAAAGACAACTAACCCTCCATGCCAGCCAAACCCCTCCCCTATAGTCCCAAACCCCTCCCCTATGATCCCAAACCCCTCCCCTTTGATCCCAAACCCCTCCCCTATGATCCCAAACCCCTCCCCTATGACCCCAAACCCCCCTATAGTCCCAAACCCCTCCCCTATGACCCCAAACCCCTCCCCTATGACGACAAACCCCTCCCATATGACCCTAAACCCCTCCCCCCATGACCCCAAACCCCTCCCCTATGACCCCAAACCCCTCCCCCATTGACCCCAAACCGCTCCCCTTTGACCCCAAACCCTCCCCTTTGACCCCAAACCCCTCCCCTATGATCCCAAACCCCTCCCCTATGACCCCAAACCCCTCCCCCCTATGACCCCAAACCCCTCCCCTATGACCCCAAACCCCTCCCCTATGATCCCTTCACTATGGCCGCCCAGTCATTACCAAAGCTTTCCAACATCTCACCAAATACTCACTCAACAGAAAGACAAAAACAACATCTCCAAGGCATTAACTTATGAGAAAACAAAATGAAAACAGAACAGTTAACAAAATTAGTCAGAATTATAAGGTACAGAACATAAAGCACCAAACATGGTTATGACCGGCAGACAGAGACATGAATAATGTTACACAATACCACATTAAACAAACCAAATAAAATCACAATAACCCCTGTAGTGTCCTGTGTCTCTACTAACCTCTGTAGTGTCCTGTGTCTCTACTAACCCCTGTAGTGTCCTGTGTCTCTACTAACCTCTGTAGTGTCCTGTGTCTCTCTACTAACCTCTGTAGTGTCCTGTGTCTCTCTACTAAACTCTGTAGTGTCCTGTGTCTCTCTACTAACCTCTGTAGTGTCCTGTGTCTCTCTACTAACCCCTGTAGTGTCCTGTGTCTCTCTACTAACCCCTGTAGTGTCCTGTGTCTCTCTACTAACCCCTGTAGTGTCCTGTGTCTCTCTACTAACCTCTGTAGTGTCCTGTGTCTCTAATAACCCCTGTAGTGTCCTGTGTCTCTACTAACCCCTGTAGTGTCCTGTGTCTCTACTAACCTCTGTAGTGTCCTGTGTCTCTACTAACCTCTGTAGTGTCCTGTTTCTCTACTAACCTCTGTAGTGTCCTGTTTCTCTACTAACCTCTGTAGTGTCCCGTCTCTACTAACCTCCGTAGTGTCCTGTATTTGTCTCTACTAACCTCTGTAGTGTCCTGTGTTTCTCTACTAACCTCTGTAGTGTCCTGTATTTGTCTCTACTAACCCCTGTAGTGTCCTGTGTCTCTACTAACCCCTGTAGTGTCCTGTGTCTCTACTAACCCCTGTAGTGTCCTGTGTCTCTACTAACCTCTGTAGTGTCCTGTGTCTCTACTAACCTCTGTAGTGTCCTGTGTCTCTACTAACCTCTGTAGTGTCCTGTGTTTCTCTACTAACCCCTGTAGTGTCCTGTGTCTCTACTAACCCCTGTAGTGTCCTGTGTCTCTACTAACCTCTGTAGTGTCCTGTGTTTCTCTACTAACCCCTGTAGTGTCCTATGTCTCTACTAACCTCTGTAGTGTCCTGTGTCTCTACTAACCCCTGTAGTGTCCTGTGTCTCTACTAACCTCTGTAGTGTCCTGTGTCTCTCTACTAACCTCTGTAGAGTCCTGTGTCTCTACTAACCTCTGTAGAGTCCTGTGTCTCTACTAACCTCTGTAGTGTCCTGTGTTTCTCTACTAACCCCTGTAGTGTCCTGTGTCTCTACTAACCCCTGTAGTGTCCTGTGTCTCTACTAACCTCTGTAGTGTCCTGTGTCTCTACTAACCCCTGTAGTGTCCTGTGTCTCTACTAACCTCTGTAGTGTCCTGTGTTTCTCTACTAACCCCTGTAGTGTCCTGTGTCTCTCTACTAACCCCTGTAGTGTCCTGTGTCTCTACTAACCCCTGTAGTGTCCTGTGTCTCTACTAACCCCTGTAGTGTCCTGTGTCTCTAGTAACCCCTGTAGTGTCCTGTGTCTCTACTAACCTCTGTAGTGTCCTGTGTCTCTACTAACTACTAACCTCTGTAGTGTCCTGTGTCTCTCTACTAACCCCTGTAGTGTCCCGTGTCTCTACTAACCTCTGTAGTGTCCTGTGTCTCTACTAACCCCTGTAGTGTCCTGTGTCTCTACTAACCTCTGTAGTGTTCTGTGTCTCTACTAACCTCTGTAGTGTCCCGTCTCTAGTAACCCCTGTAGTGTCCTGTGTTTCTCTACTAACCTCCGTAGTGTTCTGTATTTGTCTCTACTAACCTTCGTAGTGTCCTGTATTTGTCTCTACTAACCTCTCTAGTGTCCTGTATGTCTCTACTAACCTCTGTATGCCTTGGAAGGTGCTGGAGGCCATGTCTACGATGCCCCCTGTCGGCCTGGCCACCACCCCCACCAGACCCTTCCCTATGCCCTTGAAGAACCCCGCCGCTCCCTCCTTCTTGGCCCCTGAGGGGGCGATAGAGAGACAGAGAATCAATCAAGAGTTAGACCTCAGGTTTAGAAGAGTTTAACACACAAAACCAACTACACTGGAAATATAGTAATGACATGTTCAACATACGCTGAGTGTACAAAACATTAAGAACACCTTCCTAATATTGGTGTTGCAACCCCCCAAATGCTTAGAGAAGATCTTATGTCAGTGTTTGCTATTGAAGTGGGGTGTTGCTATAGGCCACCAAGTGGGGTGTTGCTATAGGCCACCAAGTGGGGTGTTGCTATAGGCCACCAAGTGGGGTGTTGCTATAGGCCACCAAGGCCACCAAGTGGGGTGTTGCTATAGGCCACCAAGTGGGGTGTTGCTATAGGCCACCAAGTGGGGTGTTGCTATAGGCCACCAAGTGGGGTGTTGCTATAGGCCACCAAGTGGGGTGTTGCTATAGGCCACCAAGTGGGGTGTTGCTATAGGCCACCAAGTGGGGTGTTGCTATAGGCCACCAAGTGGGGTGTTGCTATAGGCCACCAAGTGCTAGGCCCAAGTGTCAGTATCTTAATATAATGTGTGAAATGCTTGATGGTGTACGTGATGTAAACAGAGAGGTCTACTTTTTGGGGACCTGAATATGGACTGGTTTTCATCAAGCTGTCCGCTCAACAGGAAGCTTCTCACTGTAACCAGTGTCTGTAATCTGGTTCAGGTTATTAATCAACCTACCAGGGTGTTTACGAACACCACAGGAACAAGATCATCCACATGTATCGATCACATGTTTACTAATACCGTAGAACGTTGTTTTCCGTACCCATTGGATGCAGTGATCACAATATAGTGGCTATATACAGGAAAGATAAAATTCCAAAAGCTGGGCCTAAAATAATGTAGAAGAAACCATACTAAATATTTTGCTGGTGACTCTTATGTGGATGATATTAAAATATTTGTTGGTCTGAGGAGCATACAATTGCAAAAAAAAATTAAATCAGATCTACAAGGTGTTGAAAGCGTTCCACAGGGATGCTGGTTCATGTTGACTCCAATGCTTCTCACAGTTGTGTCAAGATGGCTGGATGTCCTTTGGGTGGTGGACAGTTCTTGATACACACATGAGAAACTGTTGAGCGTGAAAAACCCAGCAGCGTTGCAGTTCTTGACACAAACAGGTGCGCCTGGCACCGACTACCATACCCTGTTCTTGCCCATTCACCCTCAATGACACATAAAAATGTAATGTCTCTTTAATCTGACTCCTCCCCTTCATCTACACTGATTGAAGTGGATTTAACAAACAGGTGACATCAATAAGGGCTCATATCTTTCACCTGGATTCACCTGGTCAGTCTGTGTCATGGAAAGAGCAGGTGTTCATAATGTTTTGTCCACTCAGTGTACATTCTATATATTCTCCAAATCTTTGAAGGGTCGAGAGAAACTTCTGTTTCCACACAAAATTGGAAAGGAAATATGTATTGAACATTTATGAGTGATGAGAGAAGAAGAAGAGTTCAGCAACAGGTCAGAGCGTTGTGAATAAACATACCTTCCACAGGTTTGGTGACGATGCCTGTTACCCCACCAACGACCCCCTACAGAGAGAGAGAGAGGAGAGAGAGACACAGACAGAGGAGAGAGAGAGGACCGTCAGGGCTCCATTGTATCCAACACACAAGGTCTATTCAAGACTAACAGGAAATAACAACCTCTTGAAAACCACTCTGTCCGGGGGGGAAATTACATTTAACATTACATTGTCCTGAATGAAGAGGGTTAATTTGTTGTTGTGTTTTGAAAAGCTTGGCCTTATCAAGACAAGTAACGACCCTACTTTAGGTCCTGTATCAATAGAGGTAGACGACCCTACTGTAGACGACCCTACTGTAGGTCCTGAATCAATAGAGGTAGACGACCCTACTGTAGGTCCTGAATCAATAGAGGTAGACGACCCTACTGTAGGTCCTGAATCAATAGAGGTAGACAACCCTACTTTAGGTCCTGAATCAATAGAGGTAGACGACCCTACTTTAGGTCCTGAATTAATAGAGGGAGACGACCCTACTTTAGGTCCTTTCAATAGAGGTCCTGAATCAATAGAGGTAGACGACCCTACTTTAGGTCCTGTATCAATAGAGGTAGACGACCCTACTTTAGGTCCTGTATCAATAGAGGTAGACAACCCTGCTTTAGGTCCTGTATCAATAGAGGGAGACGACCCTACTGTAGACAACCCTACTTTAGGTCCTGAATCAATAGGAGGTAGACTACCCTACTTTAGGTCCTGTATCAATAGAGGTAGACGACCCTACTGTAGGTCCTGAATCAATAGAGGTAGATGACCCTACTTTAGGTCCTGAATCAATAGAGGTAGACGACCCTACTGTAGACCACCCTACTTTAGGTCCTGTATCAATAGAGGTAGACGACCCTACTTTAGGTCCTGTATCAATAGAGGTAGACGACCCTACTTTAGGTCCTGTATCAATAGAGGTGGACGACCCTAGGTCTGTATCAATAGACGACCCTACTTTTAGGTCCTGAATCAATAGAGGTAGACGACCCTACTGTAGACGACCCTACTTTAGGCCTGTATCAATAGAGGTAGACGACCCTACTTTAGGTCCTGTACGACCCTACTTTAGGTCCTGTATCAATAGAGGTAGACGACCCTACTGTAGACGACCCTACTTTAGGTCCTGTATCAATAGAGGTAGACAACCCTACTTTTAGGTCCTGTATCAATAGAGGTAGACAACCCTACTTTAGGTCCTGTATCAATAGAGGTAGACGACCCTACTGTAGAGGACCCTACTTTAGGTCCTGTATCAATAGAGGTAGACGACCCTACTTTAGGTCCTGAATCAATAGAGGTAGACGACCCTACTGTGAGAGGACCCTACTTTAGGTCCTGAATCAATAGAGGTAGACGACCCTACTGTAGAGGACCCTACTTTAGGTCCTGTATCAATAGAGGTAGACGACCCTACTTTAGGTCCTGAATCAATAGAGGTAGACGACCCTACTGTAGACTACTTTAGGTCCTGTATCAATAGAGGTAGACGACCCTACTTTAGGTCCTGTATCAATAGAGGACGACCCTACTTTAGGTCCTGACAACCCTACTTTAGGTCCTGTATCAATAGAGGTAGACGACCCTACTTTAGGTCCTGTATCAATAGAGGTAGACGACCCTACTTTAGGTAGACAATAGAACCCTACTTTAGGTCCTGTATCAATAGAGGTAGACGACCCTACTTTAGGTCCTGTATCAATAGAGGTAGACGACCCTACTGTAGACGACCCTACTGTAGGTCCTGAATCAATAGAGGTAGACGACCCTACTGTAGGTCCTGAATCAATAGAGGTAGACGACCCTACTGTAGGTCCTGAATCAATAGAGGTAGACAACCCTACTTTAGGTCCTGAATCAATAGAGGTAGACGACCCTACTTTAGGTCCTGAATTAATAGAGGGAGACGACCCTACTTTAGGTCCTGAATCAATAGAGGTAGACGACCCTAGTTTAGGTCCTGTATCAATAGAGGTAGTAGACTTTAGACCCTACTGACCCCTACTTTAGGTCCTGTATCAATAGAGGTAGACGACCCTACTTTAGGTCCTGTATCAATAGAGGTAGACAACCCTACTTTAGGTCCTGTATCAATAGAGGTAGACCCTACCCTACTTTAGGTCCTGTATCAATAGAGGTAGACGACCCTACTGTAGACGACCCTACTTTAGGTCCTGTATCAATAGAGGTAGACAACCTTACTTTAGGTCCTGAATCAATAGAGGTAGACTACCCTACTTTAGGTCCTGTATCAATAGAGGTAGACAACCCTACTTTAGGTCCTGAATCAATAGAGGTAGACGACCCTTTAGGTCTGTAGAGGTAGTACTTTAGGTCCTGAATCAATAGAGGTAGACGACCCTACTTTAGGTCCTGTATCAATAGAGGGAGACGACCCTACTTTAGGTCCTGTATCAATAGAGGTACCCTACTTTAGGTCCTGACAACCCTACTTTAGGTCCTGTACAATAGAGGTAGACCCTACTTTAGGTCCTGAATCAATAGAGGTAGACTACCCTACTTTAGGTCCTGTATCAATAGAGGTAGACGACCCTACTTTAGGTCCTGAATCAATAGAGGTAGATGACCCTACTTTAGGTCCTGAATCAATAGAGGTAGATGACCCTACTTTAGGTCCTGAATCAATAGAGGTAGACGACCCTACTGTAGACCACCCTACTTTAGGTCCTGTATCAATAGAGGTAGACGACCCTACTTTAGGTCCTGTATCAACAGAGGTAGACGACCCTACTTTAGGTCCTGTATCAACAGAGGTGGACGACCCTACTGTAGACGACCCTATTTTAGGCCCTGAATCAATAGAGGTAGACGACCCTACTGTAGACGACCCTACTTTAGGCCCTGTATCAATAGAGGTAGACGACCCTACTGTAGACGACCCTACTTTAGGTCCTGTATCAATAGAGGTAGACGACCCTACTGTAGACGACCCTACTTTAGGTCCTGTATCAATAGAGGTAGACGACCCTACTGTAGACGACCCTACTTTAGGTCCTGTATCAATAGAGGTAGACAACCCTACTTTAGGTCCTGTATCAATAGAGGTAGACAACCCTACTTTAGGTCCTGTATCAATAGAGGTAGACGACCCTACTGTAGAGGACCCTACTTTAGGTCCTGAATCAATAGAGGTAGACGACCCTACTGTAGAGGACCCTACTTTAGGTCCTGTATCAATAGAGGTAGACGACCCTACTTTAGGTCCTGCATCAATAGAGGTAGACGACCCTACTGTAGACGACCCTACTTTAGGTCCTGTATCAATAGAGGTAGACGACCCTACTTTAGGTCCTGTATCAATAGAGGTAGACAACCCTACTTTAGGTCCTGTATCAATAGAGGTAGACGACCCTACTTTAGGTCCTGTATCAATAGAGGTAGACGACCCTACTGTAGACGACCCTACTTTAGGTCCTGTATCAATAGAGGTAGACGACCCTACTTTAGGTCCTGTATCAATAGAGGTAGACGACCCTACTGTCCTGTATCAATAGAGGTACGACCCTACTGGGTCCTGAATCAATAGAGGTAGACGACCCTACTTTAGGTCCTGAATCAATAGAGGTAGACGACCCTACTTTAGGTCCTGAATCAATAGAGGTAGACAACCCTACTTTAGGTCCTGAATCAATAGAGGTAGACAACCCTACTTTAGGTCCTGAATCAATAGAGGTAGACGGTAGACAACCCTACTTTAGGTCCTGAATCAATAGAGGTAGACAACCCTACTTTAGGTCCTGAATCAATAGAGGTAGACCACCCTACTTTAGGTCCTGTATCAATAGAGGTAGACGATCCTACTTTAGGTCCTGTATCAACAGAGGTGGACGACCCTACTGTAGACGACCCTATTTTAGGCCCTGAATCAATAGAGGTAGACGACCCTACTGTAGACGACCCTACTTTAGGCCCTGTATCAATAGAGGTAGACGACCCTACTGTAGACGACCCTACTTTAGGTCCTGTATCAATAGAGGTAGACGACCCTACTGTAGACGACCCTACTTTAGGTCCTGTATCAATAGAGGTAGACGACCCTACTTTAGGTCCTGTATCAATAGAGGTAGACGACCCTACTTTAGGTCCTGACCCTACTTTAGACGTCCCTGTATCAATAGAGGTAGACGACCCTACTTTAGGTCCTGTATCAATAGAGGTAGACGACCCTAGGTCCTGTATTACTTTAGGTCCTGAATCAATAGAGCTAGACGACCCTACTTTAGGTCCTGTATTAATAGAGGTAAACGACCCTACTGTAGATGACCCTACTTTAGGTCCTGTATCAATAGAGGTAGACAACCCTACTTTAGGTCCTGTATCAATAGAGGTAGACGACCCTACTGTAGACGACCCTACTTTAGGTCCTGAATCAATAGAGGTAGACGACCCTACTGTAGGTCCTGAATCAATAGAGGTAGACGACCCTACTGTAGGTCCTGAATCAATAGAGGTAGACAACCCTACTTTAGGTCCTGAATCAATAGAGGTAGACAACCCTACTTTAGGTCCTGAATCAATAGAGGTAGACAACCCTACTTTAGGTCCTGAATCAATAGAGGTAGACCACCCTACTTTAGGTCCTGTATCAATAGAGGTAGACGATCCTACTTTAGGTCCTGTATCAACAGAGGTGGACAACCCTACTTTAGGTCCTGTATCAATAGAGGTAGACGACCCTACTTTAGGTCCTGTCAATACGACCCTACTTTTCCTGTAGGCCCCTGAATCAATAGAGGTAGACGACCCTACTGTAGACGACCCTACTTTAGGTCCTGTATCAATAGAGGTAGACCCTACTGTAGACCCCCTACTTTAGGTCCTGTATCAATAGAGGTAGACTGTAGACGACCCTACTTTAGGTCCTGTATCAATAGAGGTAGACGACCCTACTGTAGACGACCCTACTTTAGGTCCTGTATCAATAGAGGTAGACACCCTACTTTAGACCTACTGAGACCCCTACTTTAGGTCCCTGTATCAATAGAGGTAGACGACCCTTTAGGTCCTGTATCAATAGAGGTAGACGACCCTGTATCTAGAGGTACGACTTTAGGTCCTGTATCAATAGAGGTAGACAACCCTACTTTAGGTCCTGTATCAATAGAGGTAGACAACCCTACTTTAGGTCCTGTATCAATAGAGGTAGACGACCCTACTTTACTTTAGGTCCTGAATCAATAGAGGTAGACGACCCTACTTTAGGTCCTGTATCAATAGAGGTAGACGACCCTACCTGTTCAATAGGTCCTGAATCAATAGAGGACGACCCTAGAGACGACCCTACTGTAGAGGACCTGTACTTTAGGTCCTGAATCAATAGAGGTAGACGACCCTACTTTAGGTCCTGTATCAATAGAGGTAGACCCTACCTGTACCTACTTTAGGTCCTGTATCAATAGAGGTAGACGACCCTACTGTAGACCCACCCTACTTTAGGTCCTGAATCAATAGAGGTAGACGACCCTACTGTAGACCTGACCCTACTTTAGGTCCTGTATCAATAGAGGTAGACGACCCTACTTTAGGTCCTGAATCAATAGAGGTAGACGACCCTACTTTAGGTCCTGTATCAATAGAGGTAGACCCCTACTTTAGGTCCTGTATCAATAGAGGTAGACGACCCTACTGTAGACGACCCTACTTTAGGTCCTGTATCAATAGAGGTAGACGACCCTACTGTAGACAATAGACCCTACTTTAGGTCCTGAATCAAGAGGTAGGTAGACGACCCTACTTTAGGTCCTGTATCAATAGAGGTAGACGACCCTACTTTAGGTCCCTGTATCAATAGAGGTAGACGACGACCTACTTTAGGTCCTGAATCAATAGAGGTAGACGACCCTACTGTCCTGAGACGACCCTACTTTAGGTCCTGTATCAATAGAGGAGATGACCCTACTTTAGGTCCTGTATCAATAGAGGTAGACGACCCTACTGTAGAGGACCCTACTTTAGGTCCTGAATCAATAGAGGTAGACGACCCTACTGTAGACGACCCTACTTTAGGTCCTGTATCAATAGAGGTAGATGACCCTACTTTAGGTCCTGTATCAATAGAGGTAGATGACCCTAATTTAGGTCCTGTATCAATAGAGGTAGACGACCCTACTGTAGACGACCCTACTTTAGGTCCTGTATCAATAGAGGTAGACGACCCTACTTTAGGTCCTGTACCAATAGAGGTAGACAACCCTACTTTAGGTCCTGTATCAATAGAGGTAGACAACCCTACTTTAGGTCCTGTATCAATAGGTAGACCTGACTTTAGGTCCTGTATCATAGAGGTAGACGACCCTACTTTAGGTCCTGTATCAATAGAGGTAGACGACCCTACTTTAGGTCCTGTATCAATAGAGGTAGACGACCCTACTGTAGACGACCCTACTTTAGGTCCTGAATCAATAGAGGTAGACAACCCTACTGTAGGTCCTGTATCAATAGAGGTAGACAACCCTACTTTAGGTCCTGTATCAATAGAGGTAGACGACCCTACTTTAGGTCCTGAATCAATAGAGGTAGACGACCCCTACAATGTAGACGACCCTACTTTAGGTCCTGAATCAATAGAGGTAGACGACCCTACTGTAGACCCCTACTTTAGGTCCTGTATCAATAGAGGTAGACAACCCTACTTTAGGTCCTGAATCAATAGAGGTAGACGACCCTACTTTAGGTCCTGTATCAATAGAGGTAGACAACCCTACTGTAGACGACCCTACTGTAGACGACCCTACTTTAGGTCCTGTATCAATAGAGGTAGACGACCCTACTTTAGGTCCTGTATCAATAGAGGTAGACTGACCCTACTTTAGGTCCTGAATCAATAGAGGTAGACGACCCTACTTAGGTAGACGACCCTACTTTAGGTCCTGTATCAATAGAGGTAGACGACCCTACTTTAGGTCCTGAATCAATAGAGGTAGACGACCCTACTGTAGACGACCCTACTTTAGGTCCTGTATCAATAGAGGTAGACGACCCTACTGTAGACGACCCTACTTTAGGTCCTGTATCAATAGAGGTAGATGACCCTACTTTAGACGACCCTACTTTAGGTCCTGTATCAATAGAGGTAGACGTACCCTACTTTAGGTCCTGTATCAATAGAGGTAGACAACCCTACTTTAGGTCCTGTATCAATAGAGGTAGACAACCCTACTTTACCCTACTTTAGGTCCTGTATCAATAGAGGTAGACGATCCTACTGAGGTAGACGACCCTACTGAATCAATAGGTCCTACTTTAGGTCCTGAATCAATAGAGGTAGACGACCCTACTTTAGGTCCTGTATCAATAGAGGTAGACGACCCTACTTTAGACGACCCTACTTTAGGTCCTGTATCAATAGAGGTAGACGACCCTACTTTAGGTCCTGTATCAATAGAGGTAGACGACCCTACTTTAGGTCCTGTATCAATAGAGGTAGACGACCCTACTTTAGGTCCTGTATCAATAGAGGTAGACCTACTTTAGGTCCTGTATCAATAGAGGTAGACGACCCTACTGTAGGTCCTGAATCAATAGAGGTAGACGACCCTACTGTAGACCCCTACTGTAGGTCCTGTATCAATAGAGGTAGACGACCCTACTGTAGACGACCTGTATCAATGTGACGACCCTACTGTAGACGACCCTACTTTAGGTCCTGTATCAATAGAGGTAGACGACCCTACTTAGGTCCTGTATCAATAGACCCTGTACTGTAGACGACCCTACTTTAGGTCCTGTATCAATAGAGGTAGACGACCCTACTGTAGACGACCCTACTGTAGACGACCCTACTGTAGGTCCTGTATCAATAGAGGTGGCTTTACATGAGCAGTTTCCCCCTATAGTCTATCTGTAACGTTAAATCTATTGATTTAAAGCCCACTCCTGCAAAAAGGATATTACATTAAAATGCACATCATGCAGTATAATTACCTTTTAGTACTACAATGTCAAGGTCGTGCTGTAGGCAACCACACAGATGCTGTACCCTACTTTAGGTCCCAAAATGGCACCCTAGTTCCTATATAGCCCTTGGTCAAAAGTAGTGCACTACATAGGGAATAGGGGGGCCATTTGGGATGCTACTCATGTAAGGTGTTGTTGAATCATCGGTTTAATATTCAACACAGGGCCTTAAAGTCCCCTGACTCATCACCAAGGACAATATCGGAACATGTGCTTTCAACCCCACAGTTTAGGGTGTGTTTTCCCCCACATGGGCGACATACAAACAAACATGTGTTCCCCGCAGGGTTGTGGTCAAGTCCAAGTTAATTCAGACAGTTTTAGGAAGTAAACTGAAATCCCAATTCCCCTCGTATATTTTCTATGTGAATTACTTTTATCGGAATTGAGTGGTTCACTAAGCGTCTCTGGATAAAGTGTCTGTTATTAATGATCAGAGAACTAACTTAAAGACTGTCTGTTATTAATGATCAGAGAACTAACTTAAAGACAGTCTGTTATTAATGATCAGAGAACTACCTTAAATACTGTCTGTTATTAAATGATCAGAGAACTAACTTAAAGACTGTCTGTTATTTAAGAATGTCTGTTATTAATGATCAGAGAACTACAGTGGTACCTTAAAGACTATCTGTTATTAATGATCAGAGAACTAACTTAAAGACTGTCTGTTATTAATGATCAGAGCACTACCTTAAAGACTGTCTGTTATTAACGATCAGAGCACTACCTTAAAGACTGTCTGTTATTAATGATCAGAGCACTACCTTAAAGACTGTCTGTTATTTAAGACTGTCTGTTATTAATGATCAGAGCACTACCTTAAAGACTGTCTGTTATTTAAGAGACTGTCTGTTATTAACGATCAGAGCACCACAGTGGTCCCTTAAAGACTGTCTGTTATTAATGATCAGAGCACCACAGTGGTC